>NC_045706.1:0-20238 GCF_009834535.1 Camelus ferus | reverse complement strand
TGTACATTTTACATCAGAGGAGAGGGTTTAAAAATTGATCTCTTTAAGTATGTGCAAGAGTCGGTGAACTTCACCCTTCAAAGAAAGAAGTGAACATTAAAGTTTGAAAAGTTTCTCAAGAGCCAGAGAAATCAGATCCTGATAGGATCAAATAAACCACCTGGATTGGTGAAAGGATTTTTCTCCTTATGGTAACGGTTACCACTCTTACTACCTTGACCCAGTTTAAATTGGGTTCTTATTTCTGACCTTTAAAAAACATTGATGCATAAAATGCACCATTTTCTCAATCAAAAAATTCTTTAATAATAATTCTGTTAATTGACTCCTGTATTCCTAATGCAACTGCCTTCTGACTACGGTTAATGTCTTGGTTAATGCATTTTTTGTAGTCATATAAATTCATACACATTTCCTATAATCATTTACATATACCTACACTAGGTATTTTACATTGTATTCCTTCTCTCTGTAGGAAAATACATATTTATACAAACCGAATTGTAATTTTCAGCACGTTGCAGAAAGTTGGAAATTAAATCTCACGGAATTTCAAAAACGAATCCCAATCACGGTTAGCATCAACCTGCCCGCTATCTGGCTCTCCTTGTGACCACTGGGGAGTGTTCAGAAGAAATAAAGAAACAGCTGATTCTCCTTCCGTAGAGGCGCTGACTGTGTGTCAGTCACTGGGGGACGTCCTTCCCTTGCAGGGTCTCAGCTAGTTCTCACAGCAACCTGCGGGAGCCTTCACTTGAGGCCCAGGGCATCATTTATTCTTTTTTTTCTCTAGGCAGAAATTTCGTTTTAATACTGATACAAATTTGGGCACTGAAATTGGTGGCAACTTTCACATATAAAGTGGGTGAACCAAGTACCCTTATGTCCTAGGATAAAAGTTACCGGGAGAGACAATGTAGAGATGGAATCCTCTTTTCCAGACGGACACAGAAAACACTGCTGTTGCTTTTTGAGGAGAATCTAGGCCTTTGTGGGGGTGGGTTTCGATTCACTCATTCATTAACTTGATCATTCTGCAAAGATCTACTCGGGCCGACTATGAGCCAGGCTCCTTTCTGGGCACTCAGGATGCAGCAATGAACCAAACAGAAATAAATCCCTGCCCTCGAAAACTTAGGCTCTAGTGGGAAGTCAGGCAGACAATAAGCATAAACATAATAATAAGAGATCTGTGGGTGTATGGTTTCTAGACTATGATACATGCAGTGGGAAAGATAAAGCGGGCTAAGGAGACTGACAGTCTGGGAGGGGCGTTACCGCTTGGAAAGAGCCGTCAGGCTTGGTGTGTGCGTAGGTGATCCCTGAGCGGAGACCCGAGGAGGTGAGGCCATGAGCCTCGTGGAGGGTGGGGAGGGGCGCAGGGAGCACGTGACCGAGGCTGGCGGGAGCCTGCCAGGCATGGCAGGGAGGCTGGGGAGGGAGCACAGGAGAGAGAGATCATGGGCGGATTGTTTGGGGGCCTTGGAGCCATTACTGGGGCTTGGACCTTGTCCTGAGAGAAATGGGGAAGCTCTGGACAGAGCTGAGCAGAGGGGTGACAAGATGGGGTTTGTGTTTTAATGGCATCTTCTGGCTGCTTTGTAAGAAAGGACAGTAGCGGGTGTCAGAGTTGGATTTCCCCAGAAGCAGACTGAGAGGAGGAAAAGCTGTCAGGAAGTTCTGGGTGTGTCCTCATGAGCGGCATTTGGTGGGGTGAGGGAGGCAGGGTGGGTAGAGGCTTAAGAGTTGCCATGGCAGCAGAGGCTCAATAGGATGGCCTTGGAGGTGTCCCAAATTGAGGCAAGGGGCCCAGGCTTTATGACCCTAAGTCGACCAGTCAGAGGATGTGGGGTGCTCGCAGGAAGAGGGCAGGAGCCTAGGGCAGGCAGCTGACTTCTTCAGAGGGCAGTCCCTGGGGAGGGGCTCCACCGAGAGCCACGGCAGCTGACACTCTTGGCAGCTGCCAAAATGATGCTTTATTTGAAGGGCCAATCTGGGTGGCACTTCACAGCATCCTCTGCAGGGCAAGGGTGGGAGCAGGGAGACCGCATGGGAGGCTCTTACGTAAGTTCCAGTGAGAGAGGGTGGTGGCCTGGACCACTGTCCTAGCAGGGAGGGGTGAGAAGGGGCTGAATCCTGAACTCACTTTTAAGGTAGCAGCCAGAGGGTTTTCTGTAAGATTGGGCTTGGGGTGGGAGAACGATGCTAAGATTGGGTAGAGAAAGACCAGACCAGAGGGAAGGGAAAGAAGGAAAATCTGCCATCAGGAGGGGTAAGTCAGTGTATGCAGTAAAGCGGGGTGGGCTCCACGGGCTGGAGATAGAGGAGGAGCCCTGGGAGGAGGGGTGTACTGAGGGGTGATGAGAAAAGGGAGTATGAGAAATACTGCTGGATTTCTCCTAACATTCTTGGAGGGGCTTAAGTTAGAAAAAATAAAAAGGAATTTCTGTTAAATGTTTTCTGCCTGTAAGGACTGTTTGTTTTTCCGCCCCAAGTGATTAGTCTAACCTGATCACGGCATGTTCCTTCTCCAGTGATTGATTTAGGGATGGTCCACGTACTCCGTCTTGGCCCTTGCTAGTGGTGAGAGGCGCCTGGCTTGGATCGGTATTGGATGCTTCTGAGAAGCCTACCTCACTCCCTGAGAGGGGGCCCTGAAAATGTTGTCTTACTCTGATCATCATCACAGCAAATGTAATAATTTCTGCCCAGCCCAGATCTGAGCACCATTTGTGCTTCGTCACATTTACCTCTAAGAACAGCCCTACGAAGAGTCATTGTCATCTCATTTTACAAAGTGATGATGTTGACCATCCCTAAGTCAACATTTAGTGAGAAAAGTCACACAGGAAGCCCTTAGGTCTGGCACAGAGTAGAGTAGACACTGCAGGGATGGCCTCAGTCACTGTGATGCAGGACTTCCTCAGTTCCAGGGAGTGTAAGATTGTTGGCCCAGATGGATGTGCTTTATTAATTCGTTATTGATTTTTATAGTTTTTCTCTTCCCCACTTCGCAGTGCATTGGCATTTCTCTTTACTATCACGGCGTCTACCTGAGCCACAGTGTAACAGAAAGAACTTCAAAGGCCTGGCTTTGAAATCCCAGCTCCCCCACTTACTAGCTGCGGGACCTTGGGGAAGTTGCTTAACATCTCTGAACATCAGTGTCCTCATTTACAAAGTGGTGCTAATGATAACCTCAGAGGATGTTTTGAGGATTATGTGAGATAACATATATAAGGTGCTTATTAGCACATTGCCCAGAATGCAGTCAATGCTCAAGAATGATTGATAGAATTATCATCATTATGTGTAGCTTACCCATCTGGGCAGATCTCATGTCTACCTAACAGGGTTTCCAGGAGGACCGAGTGAAACAAGGTATGCAAGCGTGCTTTGCAAATGTTACATACTTCGAGAAACTCAGCTGTGTGGGCAGAATTTGCTGTATATAAAATGAATACATGTAAAAGATGTGAGTGCCTAAGAGACTGGGAATCTGGGCATGAGGAGTAGAAAGAAGAGCACAAAAGAGCAATTGGGTATCATTTCCTGGGAGTTCTGGGCCAGGTACTGCCAGGGGTCTTGTAAAGCACCGAGCATCTGGAAGGTGCCAAAGAGTGAATGAGAGGGATTCTTGCAGGGAATGCGCTCCTCCAGGAGGCAAGGAATGTTTTTTTTTTCTGGAACACCCTCAGGAAACTGCCTGGAATCTTCTCTGCTGAAGGTGGAGTCTGCCTGTTAAAACGAAGATCCAGAGCATCAAGTTCCGTGCCTTGAAGGGGAGGCAGAGGTTATGCCCAGGGATGGAGGTGGACCGTGTACGTGAAGGGTTTGTCCAAAGGGCCCGGGCGGGAGACACTGAGTCCAAGCCAAGGGTTGGACTTGGGGCAGTAACATGGAACAACCGCTGGGGAAATGAGGGATGGGAAACTGGGCTGAAAGCAATGGCTCTGCATTGAGTTGTGGTCCAGGAGGTGCCATTCACATAGAAAACAATGTAATGTGCCCTTCTACCAACGCTGCCTCCATGAGCCACACCCTCATGTGCCACACCCCCATGTGCCACACCCCCACGAGCCACCCCCATGTGCCACACCCCCAGGTGCCACACCCTCATGTGCCACAACCCCAGGTACCACTCCCCTTGTGCCTTACCATGGCCCTGGCTTGGAAAGTTCCTAAATCAGGGAACCTTTTATAGCAACCTTGTTGACACTGGAGTCAGAGCACTGCGTGCCTGTGGACCACTGAGCACTCCCCGGGAGTTCTAGACCTTATGTTTTCATTTTGATGAAGGTCTTTAAAGAGTCAGGGTCATCCTGCGTGGGTTCTGGGGTTGGTGGGTTCAGACTGATTTGCTTTCAGATCCTGACTCTGGACAATTTTCTTAACCTCACTTTTATTTTAATGGCTTTTCGTTGTTGTTATAAAATAATTGTTAAAATTCAAATTATACAGAGGTAATACTAGGTATCTTCGTCTGTTTGGGATGCTGTGACAAACTACCACAGACTGGGTGGATTGTAAACAGCAGAAATTTATTTCTCCCAGTTCTGGAGGCTGGGAAGTCCCAGGTCAAGGCGTCAGTAGGTGAGAGTAGTTTCGGTGTCTGGTGAGAGCCCACTTCCTGGTTCATAGACGGCTGTCTTCTCACTGTGTCCTCACGTGGCAGAAGGGGCAAGGGAGCTCTCTGGGGTCTCTTTAGTAAGGGCACTAATCCCATTCACAAGGACTCCACCCTCATCACCTAACCAAAGGCTCCACCTCCTAATACCATTACACTGGGGGGTTATTATTTCAACATATGAATTTGGAGGTGGTGGCGGGGGAGATGAACATTCAGTCCATTTTACCAGTAAAAAGTGAATTTTTCACTCTATCCCCTTGTCCCAATTCCTCTCATATTTATTCGGTAGTTTTTTGTAATAGTTCCCCAGTATTTTGTAGTTTTTGTTGTTGCTGTGGATGGCATGATTTTTTAAAAACCAATTTCTTTTTGTTCTTTTAAAACCAATTTCAAGTTGGATATTGTTAGTACATGGGAAGGTATTGATTATTTTTCATTTTGTCTCATGTCCATCGCCTCACTCTTCACTCCTACTAGTGCTAATAGTTTTCAGCTATTTTTCCTTTGGATTTAGTGAACATCAGTTTTCTCATCTGCAAAATGCAGATAGTGTTGACCTTGCAGAGCTTTCATAAGGACTGAATGAGATAAAGAAGTCTAGCTTAGCACCCAGCTCAGTGGGGGTCTGATTTAATAAAAACTTGCAGTCTCACTACCATCGTCCTCATGATGCAATCTCTTCTGTGTGACTCCCTTCTCTGATAGTGGAGAAATGGATCGTGGAGAATATGATTTGATCAGAGAAGGCTCTGCTTACAGCTGCTTATATGGAAAGACTGACATCAATCAAGGGGCTGCCAATAGTTTATTTTTTTAACTCTTTAAATTTTGAAAACATTGTGGTAAAGTTCACATAACATAAAACTTACCATCTTACCCATTTTAAAGTGCCTCATTAAGTACATTCACATTATTGTGCAACCATCACCACCATCCATCTCCAGAACTTTTTTCATCTTGCAAAACTGAAACTCAGTACCCCTCAAGCAATAACCCCCCACTTTCTTCTCCTCTCCACCCCCAGCAACCACCGTTATGTTTTCTGTGTCTATTACTCTAGGTAGCAGGTATACTGGAAAAGTATAGTATTTAACCTTTTGTGTCTGGCTTATTTCATTTAACATAATGTCCTCAAGGTTCATCCATATTGTAGTGTTTGCCAGAATATCCTACCTCTCAAAATAAAGTTGAGTAACATGCCATTGTATGTATAGACTACATTTTGTTTATCCATTCATCTGTCAATGGACACTGGGGTTGCTTCTACTCCTTGGCTCTTGTGAATGGCGCTGCTTTGAACTTGGGTGTACAAATATCACTTTTATCCCTGCTTTCAATTCTTTTATGTGTATATGCCAGTGGGTCTTTGAAAACTATTGAGTATTGAGGGAAGAAAATCCTGTGTGCCCTCAGGGGTGTCCGTAGCCTTTGGAAGAGCAGCCTGACCAGCACACCCTGGGCATCTTAGGCTGTGGCAGAGAGGAGGTGTCTGCATCTGACTGTCCTGTGTGTTGAGCTGGCAAAGTCCCCGCCAGCCTGCTGTCTCAGCACTGGGGGACGCAGAAGGCGCTGGACAAACGCGAGATTTGCTGCTGCCGTTGCTACTTTCAGGACTTCCACGAATGCACGTTTTTCTATTTTATTGTGTAATTCCAACTGCTAAAATGACCCTGCACAATGTGGAAACTGCGATCAAGCATCCACTTGTGGCTTCCAGGAAAATAAAAATGCAGCAGGAAGAAACAGCAGCAGGAGAAAAGAAATTACCAGGAAACACTCATGTAATGAAATTCCTTGGCTGTTTTTTTCTGTTTCTCCCCCTTCGTTTAAATTCTCCATATTATTCAACACAGCATTGTTTGTAATGGCAGAGACTGTGAACGACCTCATGTCTACCAGTGGGAGATGATTAGATAAATCACAGTCCCTCCACACTGTGGGAGACTGTGGAGCTGTAAAAAGAATGCTCAACCTCTCTGTAGAGAAAGACCTACCAGATATTTAAGTGAAATTACAAAGGCAAAATGCTGAGTAGATTGTATAGTTTGCTTTCCTTTGCAGAGAAAAGGGGAGCAAGTCAGACAGTGTGTGTGCACGGGCACATATAATACGTTCTTATGCTTGCCTATATATATAAAATGAAACTCTTGGAAGATGCATAAGAAACCACTATCAGTGGTTATATTTTGAAGTGGGAAGGAGATTTTCATAATATCATATTTTACATTTTTTTTCTTCAAGTCTTGTCAATATATTACCTTTGGAAAATAAAGAGAGAAAAGGTTTGTATTTCCCACCAGCCTAACCACGGGAGAGGCTCAAAATCTAATTAAGAAGTTGATTTATAGGTAACAAACAGTTGCACAATTTCTTGCAACCCCCCCCCCCCCAATCTCTGTTACAGGCTGTTCAGAATTTATCTCCTGGTCGAGAAAAACCAACAACTTCTGATTCTGACCCTGGAGATGCGGAGAGAAGATAGGGAGGGGATGGTGCTCAAAGGGTCACTCTACACTTGACCCTGAACTCTTGGGAAAAGGGGGGAGAGTTGGGTCCAGGGCAGGACACCAAAGCCAGGATGAACTGGGACTGGTATTACCTGGGCCTTTTCTCTCTATTCCATCGCCCTGGGCGAACCAGAGGGTAGCTGGGGGGGGGGGGGGCACTTCCCAGTGCAACAGCAAACCTTCACTTGTATCGCTAGACCAGAACTCTGGATACTCTAAACTCTAAAATCTAAAGCAGCTCATGAACTAGCAAGCAAACAAACACACTGATTGAGTACTGACCTCCGAGAGACCGTGAACCCACAGGGTGTCCAGAGAGGAATTGCTTGAGCTTGGAAAGCCCAACTCAGGGCTTTCTGCCCCCATACATCCAGCTCACCTGGAGAAAGCACAAAGTAGGACCTCTTCTCTCTACTAGAGAGCCACCTCTTGCCAAGGAATAGTTAGTCTTAAGGGAATAATCATAAACTCAGAAGAACAATTAGGAGACCTCTGAGAAGCAAGAGCTCTGTGAAAGAGGAATGACTGCCAAAGTCAGACTCTGGAATGGGCTAAATGAGAGAATCCTGCCAACTAGCAAAATTTTATCTACCAAGTTGCACTCGAAACAAGAGAACACAGGCAAGCTGGAAATAAAGAGATGAAAAGAGATACACCAGGCAAATAAAGTTCAAGGAGCAATTTTAGTATCAGACAAAACAAATTTATGGGAAAAAAAGCAAAGAGCAAGGTGTTGCATGCTGATAAAAAACACAATAAACCAAGAAGATCTAATGATCATACGCATATGCCCCTAACACGATAGCCTTGAAATTTATAAAGCAACGTATGACAGAATTAAGATGAGAGAGAAATCCAGAATTACAGTTGGAGATTTAACATATACTCAAAAGCTGATAAATTAAGCAGAAAAATAACCAAGAATATAGAAGAGTTTAATAACATGGTTACTTAGCCCAGATTAGCAGAGATAAATGTAACTTTGCATTTAAGAAACACAGAATATACCTTCCTTTTGAGCACGCACAGAGCAGGCAGAAAGTGATTTATGCACTATTCCACAAAGAAAGCCTTGGTGTATTTGAAATGGCTTCATGCAGACTGAGTTGTGGTGGAAATATAATAAACTTATTAATCAATATCAGACAGTGTGGTAGGTAGAATAATGGCCCTGAAAAAGATGTTGACAACCCAAATCCCCAGAACCTGTGAATATGTTACTTCAGGTGGCAAAAGGGACTTTGCAGATGTGATTAAGGTAAGGACGCGGAGCTGGTGAGTAGCCTGGATTACCTGGGTGTGCTGAATCTAATCACATGCTTTCTTAATAGGGGAGCAGCTTTCCAAGTTGGGGGTAGAGGGGGTCGTGGCCGTGGAAGAGCAGTCAGAGAGATGCAGTGTGAGAAGGATTCCATCGGCTGTGGCTGGCTTTGAATATGGAGGAATGTGGCTGCAAGCCAAGAACTCTGTGATCTCCAGAGGCTGGAAAGGACCCTCAGCTGACAGCCAGCAAGGAAACAGGGTCCCAGTCCTACAACAACACGAAACTGAATCCTGCCAATGACCCGAATAAGCAAGGAAGCAGCTCCTCCTCTATCATCTCCAGGAGGGAATGCAGCCCTGCTGACCCCTTGAAGTTAGCCCAGTGAGACCCAGTGTCCAGCTTCTGACCTCTGGAACTGTAATAATACATCTGTGCTGTTTTAAAGCTACCAAGCTTGTGGCAATTTGTTACAGCTGCAAGAGAAAACTAATACAGAAGACTAGATAAAAACAAATCCCACATAATTGGAAATTCAAAAATATGTCATAAAATCATTTCAGGGTTAAAGATGGTAGACACAGAGGTGTATTCATCATCTTTTGCTGTGTAACAAATTATCCCAAAATTAGTAGGTATTTATGTGGAAAGTGTTTTCCTTAAAAAAAAAAACCAAAACAAAACCAAAAACGAACAAGAAGAAATAGAAACCCGAAATAGACCAATGACCATCAAAGACATTTTAACAGTGATCAGAATTTTCCCTTCACAACCCTAGTGCACTATTGGTGGAAATGTGCAGCCACTGAGGGAAACAGAATGGAGGTTCCTCAAAAAACTAAAATTGGAACTACCATAAGATCCAGTAATTCCAGTAATTCCACTCGTGGGTATGTATCTGAAGACAATGAAAACACTAATCTGAAAAGATACTTGGATCCCAATGTCATAGAAGCATTATTTACAGTAGCCAAGATATGGACACCTAAGTGTCCATCAACAGATGAATGTGATATGTATGTACAATAGAATACTACTTAGCCATGAAAAAGGATGAAATTTTGCCATTTGCAACAACATGAATGGACCTGGAGGGTATTACACTTAGTGAAATGTCAGACAGAGGAAAACAAATACTGTATGATATTACTTATATGTAGAATTTAACAAATACAATGAATGAATATAACAAAAGGAAATAGTTTCACAGATACAGAGAACAACTAATGGTGACCAGTGGGGAGAGGCTACGGCTGACAAGTGAGATAGAGGTAGGGGATTAAGAGGTACAAACTACTATGTATAAAATAAAGAAGCTATGAGGGTATATTGTACAGCACAGAAATATAGTCAATATTCCATAATAACTGTAAATGGAGTATAATCTATAAAAATACTGATCACTATGTTGTGTACCTGAAACTAATATAATATTGTAAATCAACTATACTTCAATTAAAAAAACCCTTCCCTTCACAAAATAATGAGGATGTATTGATGAGTTCTACCAAACTTTCAAGGGATAATTCCTATTCTATACAAGTTTTTCCATAAAATAGAAAAAGAAGGAACATACTCATTTTACTCAGCCAGTATAATATATAGCAACTGAATAAGAACAAGGCAAGAAGAGAAAGGTATACAATTTTACATATAGACATAGATGCAACAATCTTAAATAAAAATATTAGCTAACCAAATTGAAGAATGTATTAAAAGGATCACATCATGAACAAGAAGGATATATCCAAGGAAGGTAAGGATGGTCAAAATCAGAACATCTTATCAAAGTATGTGGGCAGATACTCATTGTGGCTCCCACAACAACCATTAACTTCTTTCCTGCCAACCTCAGTTTTATTCATATATATAGAATGACATCATGCTCAAGGAAGATGGTTCTTTCTTTCAGTGATTTGGGTTGAACCATGATGCTTTGAGCCATTCATGGTAATCCCATTACTTGTTATTAATTGATTAGGAGTATTTGACCAGTTCTCACCATTGGGGGAAAGTCTGCTGGGAAAGGGAAAAGAGAGAGCAATCCACAAGGTCTTTATACTTCATACTTTTAAGTAAGGCTAAGTGAGGAAATGATCTTTGGACTGTGACCAGGAGGGGACACCCAGAAGAATGAACCAACCTTGATATCTTCTTCTTTTCCCTTGTTGTAATGTGAAATAAGAAGTCTCTATTAGTAAGTCATTTTAGTTGGTTATTCTATTACTTGCATCCCAGAGCATCCTGATCCAATCTGACTTACAATATTCATAGGTTTAAGATGAAAAATAATGATCATTTCAATATATCTTTTTAAAAAGCACTTGAAAATGGGTAGACACACACACACACAGATGTGCGCGCGCACGCGCGCGCATGCACACAAACACACACACACACACACACACAGTAAACATCACATGAAACAGAAGTCTTGGCCAATACAGTAAAGGGGGAGAAGTAAGAGGCCTTGAAAAGACACGACAGCATCTGCCAGTCATCCTCCTACGGCTGTCCTTTCTTGTTCTATAGAAGAGTCTTTGAATTTTAGCTGAGGCCATAGTCACCTAGAATAAAGGCATTTCCAGTTCTCCCTTGCAGCTACTTTTGGCCAGTAGGTTGTACATAGGAGTTGCGTAGGCAACTTCTGAGATGTTTCTTCTGTTGGTCCTGCTGCAGGGAACGCGGACTTGAGGCCAGGAGAAACATCATGGAACCGAGGGTGAGAGACATTCTGTTTTTTTTTTTTTTTTTTTGTGGTGGTGGTGGTGGGTGGTGGAGGTAATTAGGTTTATTTATTTATTTATTTTTAGAGGAGGTACTGGTCATTGAATCCAAGACATCGTGCATGCTGAGCATGTGCTCTGCCTCTTGAGCTATACCGCCCTGCACCCCTCCACCCCAGAGACACATTCTAAGGTTTGTGGACTAGCCTGGGTCCTCAGTGACTGCAGAGCCATCCCAATCACACCCAGACTTTTGCATGAGAAAGAAATACATTTTTATCTTCTTTAAGCCACGGTTATTTTGTGTCTCTGTTAGCTGCAGCTGAATCTAAATCATAACTAATACAGAAATGAAGGGGCAAAATTGTCCTTATTTTTAAATGGTCTTAGAATTTATATAGTAAACCCAAGAGAGTAAATAAAGCCTTAGAACTAATAAAATAGTTAAAAGTTCAGCAAGTTTTGGGGTACAAAATCAATATTAATAGCACCTTCTACTCTAGAAATAACTCATTATAAATGTAAAATAAATGATACCAATTAAAATAGAGAAAAAAAAACCCCGAACGCTCCACAAACCTATAAATTTTCCTAGGATTAACATAGTAAAACATCTCAAGACTTATATGAAGAAAAATTTGAAACTCTATTAAGGATATCAAATAAAATGTAATAAATGAAAAGCTTGTGGAGAGAATGACAACATTATAAAACTGTTGATTTCACTTAATTAATCTATAAATTCAATGCAACTCCAATTAAAATTCCAAGAGTATTTTAGGGGACTTAATAAACTGATTCTGTAAATTAGATAGATGAATAAAACTTCAAGAACATTTTTGGGGGAAAGAAGAACAAAGAAATGGGGGACTTACAATACCAGATATTAACATTTATTATAGAACCAACCATCATAAAAACAGACGCAGACCATGGAACAAGAAACCATCAGAAATACACCACGTGTAAATGGAGATTGAAGATTTTATAGAGGCTAAGGAAAAGATGGATTAATTTGGTAAATAATCTTTGCAAAATTAGGTTGTTAATATGGAGAAAAATAAAGTTTGGATCCTCATTTCTACCATATCCAGAAGTAAACTCCTGGTGGATTAAAGACCTAAATTTAAAGGTAAAATGTGACGTTACAGGAAAAACATACAGATCATTTTTTTGTGATCTTGAGTGAGGAGGATTTCTTAATAGAATGCTCAAAGTATATAAAAAAAAAATAGCTTTGAATACATTAAAAATAGACTTTTTGGCTGCTGTTAAAACACCATCAGCAAGTAAATTAATAGGTAACAGCTGGTAATATATTTGCAATATCTATGACTAAAAAAAATCAGTTTCCAGAATGTAAAGACATCTAAACATCAATATGGAAAAAAAAATAAGTTAGGAAAAAAGGGGGGGGGGGGAATTATATGAATATGTAAGTTACAGAAGGGGAAGCCTGAATGAATGGTAGGTATATGAAGAGATGCCTCAACATCAACCAGAAAAACATAAATTTCAAACAGTAAATGGACCCTACACCATTTTGATAGCAAAAAAAAAAAAAAAAAAGAAGTCTTTTTCATATGTCATATCACTCTCCTTTGTAAAAGCTTTCAGAGGTTCCCAGTGGAGGAGGTCATATACCCACCTCTCCACTCTCCTCCTTTGCTTCCTCCCATCAGATCTACATTTTAGTATAACTCTAATAACTATGGAGATTGGAGAGAGAGGATAGCAGAAAAAGAATGACTAGTTTGAAGATCCACTGAAATAGAGCAGGAAAGAGGATGCCTACATTCTGATGCGGAGAAGGGGTCAAAGTGAAGAAATACTAAGAAAGAGGATGTACAGACTTGTTGTTGGGGCACAGGGAGTGGCTGTGAATGGCTTCCAAGGTTAGTGTTGGGCAACTTGTGGCATGGTGGTGCCATTCATCAAGAGAGAAAGGAGAAAGCGTAGATCAATTTTCGCTATGTTAAAAACAAACAAAGAAAAAAGACATGAACTTATACATAAAACAGAAACAGACTCACAGACATAGAAAACAAACTTATGGTTACCAGGTGGGGGTGGTGGGGAGGGGGAAGGGATGGGAAGGGGCAAATTGGGAGTTGGAGGTTTGCAGATACTGACTCGTATATATAAATAGATAAACAAGTTTATTACCATGTAGCACAGGGAACTATATTTGATATCTTGTAGTATTTATGGTGAAAAGAATATGAAAATGAATGTATGTATATTCATGTATGACTGAAGCATAGTGCTGTACACCAGAAATTGACACAACATTGTAAACTGACTATACTTCCATAAAAAATTGTTTTTGCTATGTTGAGGCTGAGGCAGCCATAGGACCTTCATGGGGAGGTGTATAGTTGCAGTTGACCATGGAGGCTTGGCATTTAGAAGCAGGATCTGGATGAAGGATATGTGTTGGTTTGGGGTGTAATCACGCTATAGGAAGTGGTTAACACCATTGGATCCCGTGAGACTGTTTCCTGAATCATAAAGCACAATACCTTCCCTTTGTTATTAAAGAAGATGCTTTCTAACTGCTGCCATGACTACATTTTTTTTTTTTTTTCAGGAAAAGGTTGATCCCCGACCCCTACTTTGACCACCTCCTTCCTCATTTTTTTTCGGTCACATGATAAAGCTTTCCTCTTGTTTTAGAGTCAGACTTCGTATGTTTGAAAAACTACTGTTTGAGGCTAGTGGTGGAAATTATTAAAGCCAACTGGTTTACCTGGATAGTCAGATTCATGACCTCGGCCTCTTTAGGTCTGTGCTTTAACCAGCCGGAGACCTAATATCTGAATATCTGGCATGAAAATAAGCCATAGCTTAGATTTCTTTAGTTTTTTTAAATGCTTTTTTTCCATTCTAGGATCCCATTTAAGGCCCATGTTACATTTAGCTGTTGTGTCTCTTTGGGCTCCTCTTGGCTATGGAAGTTTCTCAGACTTTGTTTTTGATGACCTCGAGGAAACGCTACTGGTAAGGTATTTTGCAGGATGCCCCACTGTTGAAATTTGTTGGATGTTTTTCTCATGATAAGGCTGGGGTTACGGGCTATTGAGAGAAGACCACAGATAAGTGCCATTTTATTGCCATCAAATAAATGTGAAACTAATTATCAAGTGGTATAAGTGTGTAACCCTTATAAACCTTGGTTTCATTGGTTTCCTTTCCTATCGTCACAGTCAAAGAACACAACCCAGCAAACAAAAGTAATTTCAGTGTAGCTCAGATCTCTGTCAGGGTGAATGAAAAACAAGGAAAGTCTGAGAAGCTATCACACCAGGAGGCTTCAGAGATACGTGCATTATTTGGCTGTCTGCCTTCCCCAGGAACCTGTAAAATCCATGAATAGGGACTATGTTTGCTTTTGCAAACCCAACATGATGTCTAGCACATAATAGTTGCTCCATACATATATGTTGAATGAATATATTCATCCATACATATATGCACATGTGCACAGTTAATGATCCATAAATAATTTTAATGAATGAATGAGTCAGTATTCCTCAGAGGACTTAGAATTTTGCCTTCATTATTGTAGTTCTTAACAAATAGTAACTTTGCCACACACACTGACAAATTCTTTACCTACCCTGGTTGAGTAAATAAGCATACAATTGAGGTATGTAAAATGAGAATTGCAAAGTTCTAAGAGACAACACTCTGCCTCTTCTAGATGAAGAACTCTTATTTAGTGCTTAGGAATTATTCTTTTCAGTCAAGCCTGATGCAGCTGGGAGAGAAAAAGTGGCTGCTCTCCCAGAAACACTAAGTACAGTGTGTCGGGGCACCAAGAAGAGGAAGGAGAATTAAGTCAGGTCCTCAGGAGCAATGTGTGCAGAGAGAAAGATCACAAGTTAACAGCACAGGGGAAGAAATACAAATTCCCAGATTCACCTCCGCCTCTTTGAAACCTAAAGCCTAAGTTTGGAAAACTTCATTCTGATTAAATACAACCTCACTTGAATTCAGTGCAAACCTTCATCCGTTCTCTTAACATTTGAATTTTAAAATTTTACTCTTTAATATTCCTATTCATATTACTATTGGCATTTTGGTTAAAATGCTAAGTGCAAATCATTTGTTGGACTTTTTTATGGTGGGGAGAGGTGGACGGTTGATGGCACCATCTGGGAAGTTCCACCTTAATGGAATTTGGGAAATGAGAAAAAGCTGAGTTGGTGATGTCTACGGCTGAAAACAATAATGCATTCCAGCGGCAGCTCAACTGACGTTATTATGAAAGGCTTTATGTGGTGCTTTATGTATAATTTAGAAATAATAATAAATTGGAATTGAACTTTTGGCTCCTTTCCTGGATTAAAACTCCTTGAATGTTTATCTTATAGAAGACACAAGGAATTCAATTTTAGATCTGTGTATTTATCTAATGCAGTGAGTGACTATTTTTTGTTTTTGTTTTTTGTTTTTGTATAGGGAAAAGGTGAAAATGTGTTTCAGAGTAAAACAGAAATAGTCATTAAAGTCAGGATTGGGACTCTGTAATATATTTTGCTAGTGGCAGCATAGCCCAATAAATCAAGTCTATTTGTTTACTTTCTTTATAATTGATTTTCCATATTTTTCAGCAAGCCACAAAAATTCAGCTTTAAATATGTCTGTTTTATCTATGACCTTCTATGGAAGAAATTACTTGTGTCCATATTTTAAATTATTTGCCGCCATGAAATTTTCACAGCCTTACCTCCAGATTGTTCTTCTCGTAAAAGGGCTTGTTCATTTATTCATCCATTGTTAGTAAACTCCTTGCATTGGATTCCTAGTGATTAGCTCAGTGTCTGACATTGGTGGCATTTTATACATGTTTATTGGATGAACAACGTTGTCCGTGTGCACATAACATTGTTTTGAATGTATTTCCTAAGACATGGGTACTGAGATGCTCATTTTCTTTCATTATACGCTTTCCCTTTCTTGATAGTGAAAGAACTTTTCACTTGGTTCTGCCTTTAGAAGGGAGGGACTTTCCCTCTCCTACCCCCTTCCCGCCTTCTTACTGGTTGGAATGTAGACAAGGTGTAGAGTCAGTGTACATAGATAAAGGCGATGCTTGAGCATGGCAGAGTCACAGATGGCAGGTGCCTGGATCCCTGCATAACACAGTGGAGCAGAGCCACCCTCCAGCCCCACATTCTGCACTTGTACTCTTATGTGACAGAGAAACTCCCGTATTGTGTAAGTCATTGTTCTTTGGAGATGTTCCTTACGCAGCAACCAGATCTGTCTTTTAACCATACAGTTCTCAAGGAACTTAACTCTAGAAGGGGTGAGAAGTTCTCAAATAACCATAATATAAGCCAGGATGTGAGAAATTCCATGAGTGGGTTCAATATGTGCTCTGAGGGTTTGGAGGGAGGGTTCACATCCTTTAGGAGAGCAAATTAGATAGTAGGGTGTCTGAATTTGAGAGCAGCATTACTCTAGAATCTGATGGGCCTGAATATCTTTTTTTAAAATTGAAGTATAGTTGGTTTACAATGTTGTGTCAATTTCTGGTGTACAACATAATGCTTCAGTCATACATGTACATACATGTTTCCTTTTCATATTCTTTTTCATTATAGGTCACTACAAGATGTGTATATTCCCTGTGCTATACAGTAGAACCTTGTTGTTTATCTATTTTATGTATAGTAGTCAGTATCTGCAAATCCCAAATCCCAATTTATCCCTCCCTACTGCCTTTCTCCCCTGGTAACCATAAGTTTATTTTCTATGTCTGTGAGTCTGTTTCTGTTTTGTAAATAAGTTCACATGTCATTTTTTTAGATTCCACATATAAGTGATATTATATGGTGTTTTACTTTCTCTTTCTGACTTACTGCCTTAGTATGACAATCTGTAGGTCCATCCATGTTGCTGCAAATGACATTATTTTATTCTTTTTTGGCTGAGTGGTATTCCATTTTATATATATATATATATATATACACATACACATATACATACATGTATATATATCTCAACTTCTTTATCCAGTCATCTGTCAATTGATATTTAGGCTGCTTCCAGGTCTTGGCGATTGTAAATAGTGCTGCTATGAACATTGGGGTGCATGTATCTTTTTGAATTAGAGTTTCCTCCAGATATAAGCCCAGAAGTAAGATTGCTGGATCATATGGCAAGTCAATTTTTAGTCTTTTGAGGAATCTCCGTACTGTTTTCCATAACGGCTACACCAAACTACATTACCATCAACGGTGTAAGAGGGTTCCTTTTTCTCCACACTCTCCCAGCATCTGGATGTTCTTATTCATAGTACCCTAACTGCCTGGCATGCCTTGTCTGCCTGGCACAGAACTGCCACCTTCAGACTGGGGAATAAGCAGATGGACATTCCAGAGGGCCTGGGGAGACGGTCAGTGTGGACTCCACCTGCACCAGAACAAAGAGGCTGACGGAGCTTTCTCTAAGTAGATGAATTATGACCCTCTTAAATGATCGAGGTGGTCAAGGGGTTTGGAGTCAGACAGTTGTGGGCTTCAAATTCTACCTGTATATCCCTTCCCAGCTGGGAGCAGATCGCACTAGCCGAGATCTGGCTCTTTGGTTCAAATCTCTGTTCTGCTACTTAGGACCTGTGTGACCAAAGCAATTTGTTTCACGTCTCTGTGACCTGATTTCCTCATGTGCAAAATGGGGATAAAAGTACCCACTTCTTAGGAGTGGTTGAGGAGTGTTGAGATAAGCGAAAACTTCTGACAGTTTTAGGTTTTTAACACACATTTAATGCTTAGTATGTGCCACACACAAATTATTTACATATCTATTTAATCTATATAAAGAGTATACTGTCCAGTATATAGTAAATATTTAAATATTACCTATTATTGTTGTTTTTAATAACATTACTTCTTGTGATTATCAGAGTCTGCACATATGCTTGCAAATTGCTTTTTTCACTGAGCTATTCTTTCTCACAGCCACTTGGCCATAGATTTCCAATATCTTCTTCCAGTTCCCTGTTGGTGCCTGATTGTCTCAATTAATGAGTTCACCATGCCGAACAGACTGAGGTCACTGGTTAAATACCCGCCTAGTGCCCTTTTGAGTCATAGTCCATAAGGGCATTCCCGCTGGATCGGCCACTGAACACGGGTGGGATGGTTTCCAGGACACTAGATGAGAGCAAAAGTCCACTTTGCTTTCTGGGAAAAAGGACTTCTCACAGTGATGTGTGTAGAGGAGCCCTGGGAGCAAGGTTGGTCCTCCCAGTGCTCCCTGTGCACTGCCATCACGCTCAATAATTCCCATCCTGTCCACAACAATACTCTCTGTGGCGGCATGGCTTGCATAGCAGCTGCTACTTGCATTCAAGTTGATGTAAAGAAATGAAAGATGTGTTATGTCTCAACGTTTGTAGTTGCACATTCACATGTAGTCCAGACTTGAACAGCCTCTCAGAAACTCTGGAAAGATAGCTTCTGAATTGGCTTCTAACTTGTCTGAAAAGTTTTTGTGGTGTCTGGAGGCATGGGAGAGCTGGACCATCTAATCTCTCCTGGCAACACATTGTTTGCAAACATTACCTACCTCCTAAGAAGAGTGGTGGCAAGTATTGATACAGGCTCAGCCAATGACTGAAGAGCAGGTGACTTCCAAGTGCCCTCTTAATTCTGTCATCAGCCACACGTACTTTTCCTCTCTCTCCCTCTGCCCCTGACTACCTTCCTCTCTGATGTCCTGTAGGATAGGCTCAGTGTTGCCAGCAGTGTGTTTTTAAAGTGCAATTGGAAATACACATTTTTCTGGGCACTCTCCTAATTTTTAAATGCAGGTAATTAACTTAATTTTCCAAAACTCCATGCAGGTGGGGAAAAACCACATCTGTTTACTACATTTGGTGTCTATGGCCCTCTAGGGCAAAATTCTGACTACCCATCAAGTTACACTGTCTTTTCTTAATTAAAAAAAAAATCTATCTCTGAAATCCCAAAGTCCTTATCTTGCCTATCTCATGTACTTATTTCAGGCCCATCAGCTGAGTATTTACCTTAAACTCCCTTTAGCTTACTCTTTAACAGGACCAATGGGCTGACTTTAGAGCATGTGAAACAGAAGGTGACTCTTCTGGATACACTTTTAGCCTATGCTAATGGGATTTCGGTTCAAGGAGCACATTCTGTGGTTTTGTAAAGAGAGGCTAAATGGAAATTAAACTTACTAT
This sequence comes from Camelus ferus, assembly GCF_009834535.1. Lineage (NCBI taxonomy): Eukaryota > Metazoa > Chordata > Mammalia > Artiodactyla > Camelidae > Camelus > Camelus ferus. The sequence goes on along the minus strand of NC_045706.1, from coordinate 899 downwards.
AGAAAAATCAGTGGTCATGTTTACCTTCCTAACATAAATTCAAGCCTACATTGATTTAAGAGTTTGTGAAGGGGAAGGGTACAGCTCAAGTGGTAGAGCACATGCATAGCAGGCATGAGGGCCTGGGTTCAATCCCCGGTGCCTCCATTGAAAAACCAAATAAATTAATAAACCTAATTACTCCCACCTGCAAAAAAAAAAAAAAGAAAAAAAGTGTTACAATGTTATTTCTCTCTTTACATTGATTGATTGATTGATTGATTGATTGAAGTATAGTCAATTACAATGTGTCAGTTACAACGTGTCAATCCCTGGTGTACAGCACAATGTCCCAGTCATGATGCCATGTATCTCTGAACAGAGTAAAATGGAAGTATATATTACAAAATGGAAAGGGTTGTACAGTTCCTTTTCTATTATTAGAATCTAAAGCTCCTTTTTTTTAATGTGATATAAAGATGACAATTACAGAGAAAAATATCAGATGCTTTTCAGTCACCCCCACCCACCGCCCCCACCTGCACCTCCACCCCCGCCAATATCTTTCTCCTGCTTCCTCAGTGCAGTTTACAACTGCCTGCAAGGTCAACAGGAAATGTATTGTGGCCTCACGGCTGCCAGCACGAACATTTCTGGCTCTTCACCTTTTCTTCTGAGGGATTAACCAGCTCTCAGGATGCTAAGAACTAAGTCTGATTCTGCAAGGATGATAAGAAAAATGAGTGAATGGAATTTGGCCGTAGCTGCTGACTTCACTCCATTATGTTCTTGTCACTGGGGTGACATGCTATGATAAAATCCATTTCTTTGATGGGAACTTTTTTTTACCAGAGTCTGGAGACTTCATGTATTAGTAACTTAGTTCCCAGATCTGTGGAGACCTTGAAACCCTGGCCTCC
>NC_045705.1:72389732-72405913 GCF_009834535.1 Camelus ferus | reverse complement strand
TTTATTACTGTGCCCCGTTCTGCCCCCCACCAGGCTAGGCTGCATTGTTGTGAGTTGTAGCCCCTATAGTGATCTGTAAAAGAAATGTGGAAGGTGATTTGAGGCTCATGTGGACCTGGCTCCTTCATTTTGGGGGAACAGGTGTTTGGCCTGTGCGATAGGTAGAAGTCACATGGGCAGCTATTGTAAACCTCTCACTTTCCTCCTACTTACGTGTATTATCTTGTCTTCAAATCTTCTTCACACTAATGGAACCACCCTTAGAGGTCTGGTAACAGGTTAACTAATCTTTTTACTACTGTTGACGCTTTGCATCTGTGCATGTGTTTTTTGACTATTTCTAGGAAAATTGAGAGAAATTTAATTAGACTCCTACAGACAGTTTTTCAGTTTACCAATTAAAAAAAAAAAAAGAATCAATCATAGAATTACACAGGCAGAGAGGTGTTGGACCAAAACTTTGATTTACAGTTGAAGAGACTCTTTCATAGGGAAGCTGCCTGACTCATCTGAGGTCAGATAGAGACCAGAGCCAAGTCAGTGTTTTTGTCCTTCTAGCTCCTTGCTCACTGAAAAAAAAAAAACAAAAACTGAGCTACAGTGATAAGTCTAGATTCTTTAAGCCAGGGACTTTCATATTTAGGCATTTCTTAAACAGAAAGAAGCCTCTTCCACACAGAAAAATAGAGAACTACAAGAACAAATCCACTGGCAAGCACTGAAGCTCCCTAGTTTAACCACATTAGGGAACCTCCTTCCCATCTCCTTCTATACCTCTTCCTAAGAGTTATAAGTAAAAAGAATATTCAAGTCAGGATAATAGTTCTCTTAAGGACTTGATTCTTTAATACTTAATTATGTTGTGACTTTCCACATTCCAGTATGTCTTTCCCTTTGTGTTTCAGCTGCTGGATTACTGCTCCTCTCGTCTCAAAATGGCGCACCCAGCCAGAACACTGTACACCCCCGCTGGACAACCCATCCACTCGTGGGACGACATAGAGCGGGACATGGTCATCTGTGTGTCCACAGGACATGGCTTTGTAACCCAAAAAGGTATGGGTGATAGTTTCTTTTCCATCAAGTTTTTGAAGAATTAAAGCATTCACTTGTTTCTTCAAAGAGCTTATTTACTGAATGGTATATCCCACCAAGACGATTTTTAATATTATCCTCCTCCATGCTTTCCTGCTCCATGCTACTGAAGTTTAGTTCATATATTTATTTGCTGGAACCTCACTGTTAACATTATTTCCTCTAAATAATTCAAAGTTCTGTTGGTCTTGAGTTTTACCCAAGGAGCCTATTTGCAGAAATCCTAAAAGTTCTCATTTGAGGGTATTCATTCCTTTAACGTGAACCCTAAGGAAAGTGAGGTTTCACTGACTTCCTACTTTTCAAGTTATTTAAACCGTAGCGTTTCAGTAATAGCAACTATACAGCTTGTGGATTTCTTTTTTTTTTAGTCATAAGTAAATATATGCTTGTTTTATTATCTTGTCCATTCTTTGATAATTTTCTTGATAAATGTTAGAAATGGAAAAGAACATACATTTGTTATTAGACCAATTCATCCTTTATCCTATTTATCCTGAGGAATTTAGTGCCCTTTCTGGGGTAGGTATACATTAGCAAAGACATAATTTTCAGGATATTCTGAAGAACATTGATATCATTTTAAAAGAAATTAACAGATTAGAAAGTAAATTACCTGGAATCCCTAAAATAACTAATACTAGACTGTTCTTTTAAAAGTCATCATAAAATTATTATTAGTATGTTGTATGTAAGGTATGTAAACCAAAAACTTATAAAACAGTTGCAATCATATACTTAGACTTAGCCCAGAAAGGATAAAGTATAGGTACAAAAACTAAAAAGCAGGAAGACAAGGATTTACTGGGATGCCTATCACTGTTCTGAGGATGCCACACATACTCTCCTGGCACCAGTCCGCATCAAGGAAGAGGCGCCAGTCTTTGTATTCTATTGTCCCCATCATTCACCATCACCCCTCACCCCAGCTCTTGGTGACCCTCACTATGTGATTACTTAGGAGAGCACACCAATGATGGGGGTCTTACCATCAACAAACATTAGTAGACAGCTGTCTGTGTTCCTAAAGTGCATAGCCTATAAAAGAAATATAAGCCAGAGTTCCTTCCCATAAAGAGTTTTCAATCTAATTAAGTATAGGAAAACACTTGAAATAAATGAATAGTAAGCAAACAAGTGGTGCAATAGAAAGTACTTCCCCAGTCCCTTCATCGTTTGTGCTTAATCTTTCATACTCTTGGGATGGCCTTCTGTTGCCTGGACTCTACTCTCCTGGCCTCATTGTGTTCACTGGGCCTTTTTGGTAAATAAAGCTAAGTATGCTTCAGGGCGCCTAGCCAAAAGGGTATCCAGAACACAGAGAGAAATGCAGGCTGCCTTCCCGGAAGCAAGCTTGTTAACAATAAAAAGTGTGAAGTTAAGAGAGGAAAATGTGAATGAAAATATTATTCTCCTTACCATTTTCTTCCTTGTTAGCTCTGTGGACCTTTGACAAGGCTATGCAGACAAACATTCATTTTTGCATCTTTAATTTTTTAACCACATGGATTACTATGATCTGAAAGTTTCTTTCCCTCTGAAAATAGGTCCTCACATTACCTTCATGATGAAAGGGTTAGTGGTTTCCCTCAATTGTCTAAATACTTTTCAGGGGGTGATACATGTTTAGAAAATCTGATAACAGAGAGTCTAATTTAGTTACTCTTTAAGTTATTTCACTATATGAGTTGCTGTCTTGTTTTTCCTGAAATAATTGAGAAATAATCATTTAGTAGAAATCTAAACATTCAGAAAGCTGTAAAAAAGAAAAGAGAGAAATATCACTATATATATATATACACACACACATATATATATATATACAACACACACACATATATTTATATATATATGTATACACACACACACATATGTACTTATGAAGGGAAAGGACATTTAATTAATCATTCCACTCATTTTTCTGTGACCTACTGGCTTAACTTAGCCTGGGAGTTTCAAAACTAAAAAACACGGTAAGAAATTATTTTATGTCCTATAATGTAAAAACATCTAAAAGCATTTAGCATGTGAAAGTTAGTCATCAAAGAATCACATTGGGTCTTTGAAAAATGGATTTGTTTTGGCAAAACAAATCACATGCTGTTGTTAGACTGGTTTCTTTCACATGAGCTCCCAACAAAATTAAAAGAGTGCTTTATGCCATTTGTTGTCAAATCTGAACACTGTTCTCAATGCCATGTTTACCATCTTTTCAGTGGGTTCAATTTTTAGACCACTCCTAGGTTAGCTTCCAATTCAGGCTTTGTAAAAAGCTTGGAAGGAAGCCCTCTCTAGCAACTGCCATTCTGTAGAAATCCAAAGAATGTTAACACATATCTGATGTGATAAGCAAGTCAAGTGTGCAATGAGAGAGGCCGGCATGGGAGTCAAGGATTTCTAAGGGATCTTCGTTTTTCATCATCCTGAACTTTTAATTATTTTCTATAAATATATTGACTTATCTCTCAAAATAATTTTTTTTTTAAACAGAGTTAAAGCAACTGGTGGAGGTTAGAGCAAATTATGCCAGAATCCGAAGGCAGCAGGGCCCTCAAGCTACGGACGCCGTGTTGTCACCAACAGCAAAGCTGCAGTCTCTGGTACCTCTACACGGTGAATTCCTATCAGAGCTGTCTTACTTGTGCTGTACTTCCCTGGGGTAGCCTGTGTGGACCTACTCATATGCTTGTGATGATATTATGATTATTCACCACTTATAATTTTATGCAGTCTCTTTTAAAAGTTATACCCTCTACATTTTACATAAGATGGCATTTGATACCTCACATCTGTTCTTGGAAAGGCAACAAAACTAGACAAAACAATGCCAGTAAAATAACTATCTTAGGTATTTTCTTCCAGGAAAAGAAAAAGAAAATGACTAATTATTATTGAAAAATAATTTAGTGGGGTCATTTAGTATATAGTATGTATATTCTTTTTTATTATTATAATATATATAATTTTATAATGAAATAGACTGATAATTGTAGTATATATATATGAAATTTAGTGGCATCAAGTATATACACATATATATAATATAATTTGATAGTAAAAAAGACTTCTAATGCTAAATTTGACTCAAACTGACATTTTTCTGGAGCGGCCACTGTATCTTCCAAATCTCTATGCTACATCATACATTAGCTAAATGAAAGTGAAATGGATGATGGCCACCAAACACCACGTGAGTTGATCTTTCCTCCTCCAACTTCCCTTCAGTTTGGGAACAGGATAGTAACAGTGCAGGACTCCTTATGGGGCACAGCTAGACGCTGTTCACAGGAGTGAAGCTGGGTAATTCCTGACATAAGCTCAGTAACCAAAAGTCATCGGCTGTGTCCTCCATACAGACACTTAGAGAAAGGATATATGCACTATTTGAAAGAAAAGTCATGTAGGGATTTTTCTTAAGGGATCAAGGGAGATCCTTGGCAATCTTTACGTATCAATCCTACAGGAAGAAAAGAACTTACCTTTTACTTTCTTTCTGCAATGAAGAAAAAAGTATTTTTTTAAAAAATAGCAGTGACAAATCAGAATTTGGTTTCTGGCTCTTGTGGAAAATTTCCAGAAAAATACTCTTCTCTCTCTTCCTCTGAAAGCCACTCACATTGCTGTCTGAATATAAATTGCAGCCTGGCTAGGTGTGTACAGAAAGGCTCAGCTGGGCTCTCTCCTCAATCCACCACTTTAATGTGATGCAGGAAGGCAGTAGATCATTTCTACTGAAGGGGGCTCTTGGTAATCGCTGCAGAAGGCCTAGTATTTACTCCCAGTCTGCAGATCAGGAGGGCTGCGTGGATAAATTCCTGCTGCCTCTGACACCACTAAAAGCAGAGCACACTGAGGTGAAATTTCACATGTTCCACCCATAGCAGTTTGCCCTTTCGCAGACATCTTTCTGTGTGTTGTGTGATGTTAGAGACATGAAGGCATTGCAGACCAGCTTTGTGACTCATATGAGAAACACATCGCATGCGACTCCCACTTTGCTTTTCCTTTTGTTCAACAAGAAGGGTTAAGGAACACTCTTCTGGTCAGAAAGTGGGCCAATAGGATTCGTTCCTGCTGAGCCTGTTCTTACAATCCCCAGAGACACAGAACTTGTTATTTATTTTTTTTTCAAAATTCCTTGAAAACAAAAGCATTTCTCTACGTGCAAAAGTACCTATCATTTTTCTGCCAAGGAAAAGTTGATTTGCTATGAAAATGGCATAATTTCGCCACAGATCAAATGTGCAGGTTCTCGTGAAGTCTTCACTGTCGCATGCGAACACTCCTGAAGCGAAAATTGGTAATATCACACAACACTGTATCAAGCACCAGGAGACATAAGGCAAAACTCTTAACTGAACTTCTCTATTACTAGTAAATGGGATTTTAGAAGTAATATAACAGTCATCAACACATCACATTTTACCAGCAAGGCAGCGACACTTACTTTGTCGACGACGGCTTGCCTGGGATATCTTGGCAGTTCATAGCCACTTTTAACTTAGACTAAGAACAGCCCTGCTCTTTCTTTATTATTGACCTTCCTCTTTGGTTGGCTAGAAGGTGGACTGGGGAGCAGTTACTCCACCTTCAGCAAGGACTATAGGATAAAACTATTGTAATTCTTTTCAGCCCTCTGAGGATTTTAATAAACCCAGTAATTTCCTTTGGGGACATATTTATCAAATTTGAATCAGCCTCATATATATAAGTCACATTTCAATATTTTTCTATCAACTGGAAACCATTTATTATTAAATACTAAAGCAACCATCCTCAAGTCCATGGCCTTCTCCAGAAATTTATTTCCTGCTGGTTCACAAACACCCTTAAGTTGATCCAGATGTTAATCAACAGAAAACCAGCATTTATGATCGTCCTCAGGAGAAGGAATTTTCTGGATGTTTCTGTCCCACCTCCAGCTTTTGTTGCCTGATTAAGTGTTGGGGTGAAGTTGCATGCTCCTAAGCAAGGTAACTAAAAACAATGTGCCTGAAAGTTTGACAAACATTTTGAGATTATGACAGCATTTGTAAATAAGAAGCATTTTATGTGGATGCTTATGTCAGCTTTATAATACAGGACACATTAGAAATGATTCAAAATCCTAATGTAGGTTTGTGGATCAACAACCCTGAATTTTCATTTTGTTCTTGTTTGTTCATAATAACTAAATATTTTGTGTATGTGTGGATGGAGAAAACAAAGCAACAAACAAACAAGTAAATAACAACAAAAAGGTAAAGATAAATTTGTTCTCTTTTGCAAGAGAATCACTTAGAAATTGTGGCCAGTGGCTGTTGCAGAATTTGTGAGCTAAGCATTATTAATAGCCCAGGTGTGCTGCTGAGTGTCATTGAGATTTGTGATTCACCAAGACAGCAATTTTTTTTTTTCTGGCATCATTTAGAAGGGAGCGATTGAAACCCACAGGTCTGTGTTATTTTACATTATCACAAAATCAGATGCAAATGTCCTCAGTTAAATGGAATTTGGACTCAACAGTGATCCTCAGTTGCTTTTATTGTATCGATGGTTCCAGTTCCCTCCTGCCTCTGAGCAGATCTCAACTCCTCCTAAAGCTAGGTTTAAGTAGAAAGAAAGAGAGGCAGTTTTATTTGCAACGCAGTAAACTAGAATTCTGCAAAATGACCTGGTTTGGGGCTGCCTGGCCATAAGCAAATGCAAAGCAGAATCAACAGAGACCACTCAGGCAAGTGCTGATGAAGTAAATCGACCCACCGAGGAACGGTGGACATTAGTAGCTGTGGATGCCTGCTGCCAGCTGTAGTTATTTCCTAATTCTGTAAGTCTGTAATATGAAACTACTATCATAGGTTGCCACCCTGTACCACATGTGCAAATAGAAATATATGAGGAGAGAGGAAGTGCTTATGCCCGGGGTTGGTGGGGTGGGTGGGGAAGGGGGGAGAAAAGAGACAGGAAATTATATTTATATGGCAAGTAAAACGGTGCTTCTGAATGGGATGTGCTATCATTCATGGTCTGCTGTATTCCTGCGCTGGTGTAGGGGTAGATAGAAGGTTCAATCAACCACTGGATCCTTGAGGTCCTGACTTATCAGTCCTAAAAGTTTCAGACTTGAGGTTTTAACCCCAGGTGCAGTTGCCCAGGATGTCGACTCTGGCAGACCTGCTGGGACAGCTGGAGGGTTAGTCTCTAGATGCCACTACCAGCAGCTGTGTTTTAAAGGAAATTCTCCTTAAATAACCCTGCAGACTGTGCTGAGAGGAACGGAGGAGAGAGGGGAACCTCCTAGAACTGTTAGGGCTCATGCCTCCAAAGCGGAAGATTTCATTCTATCTCCGTTTTTGTTTCCACCACTCTTTCCTTTTTCCTTCCTTTCTTCTCTCTCCTTGCCTTTTGGTCTCTTCTCCTCAGTCTTCCTTACTTTTTCTCTTCTAAGGGCTTTTAAATCCCATCTTTCATTTTAGAAACAATCCTCCTTGGAGCAATTTGTGAATCAGCAAGGGATGCTTCCTTAATATGATTCTCAAAGTGTAGTGTGCACAAGAGTCACCTGGGGAGCTTGACAAAATATACAGAGTCTCAGGCTCGACGGCAGGGATTCTTCTTCTGTAAGCCTGAGCTGGGGCGGGGAGTCTGCGCGTACAAGCCCTGGGGACGGAGGGTGGTAGCTGACCACAGGTTGAGAAACTCAGCCGAGAATTTTGTGCCTGTCATCTGAGCCTGGGTCAAGCACTGAATACCAGTTCTAAAAACACTGTGGCCCCTTTTACCTTTGTGTTTAGGGGCTATGAAGGCAAAGAAGCACTTGCTGCCAGTGTGAGGGTTTGAGTCTAAATGTCCTCACGTTTTTCTCATCAGTATTTCCTTGAAAAATAATGGAAATGTTCTTGAGTCAGGACTGACCACCCAGAGACTGTAACCAGGACCCAGACACTGGAGGCGAAACAAGTGAGTTTGAGGTGCTGAAGCTTCCTGTGTTAATTAAGCTGCCTTCGGTGCTGATAAAATCTTGCTATTTTAAAGGTCACAGGAATAATGTCAGGGCTATAGTACATTTATCAAGGAACAGAGTAATTTTGAGGGTGGGGAAGTAGACAGCTGCCTGGAGTTTTCTCATGCATTTTTACATGTACAAAGAGAGGGAGCTTTGGAACAGGGACAGAGTCTTATTTGCCAAAGTAACCCTTTCTCCAGTGAAAGAGCTGCTTGCTAGGGGGAAGGCGAAGCCTCTCTGTTCTGCGTTTGCTCTAAGTCTAGTTAATACAGAAGCCTGAGCCACCCGCATCCCTGGCAGGCTTATCTGAGAGTGCGAAACTCCACAGATATTATTTCTGTTCAGCAACAAATGCTCTTAGAAAAATTAATTTTTAGGGTAGTTCTCTTTCCTCATAAATGAAATCTATATAGATTGGGAGACAGACACTTTCCTTAGAAGACAGAAACTGTAAAGAAAATCAGTTTTTCAAAGAGCTGATTCATATGTATCTATCTCTACGCCCTCCCCGTTCTGGATACCAGGCACGCGAAGGTGAACACAACAGGTCTGCGGCAACTTGGGCAGTGCAGGGGCCCAGGATGCTAGAGTCACAGGCGTGAGGTGGGCGGGGTGGGCACCAGCCGGATTGTGGAGGGCCTTGTAGGTCTCGCTAAGGAGTTTGGATTTTTCCCTTTTTTAAGTGTGGTGGGAAGCCATTAAAGGGAACCAACATGAAAGCTGGACTAGACGTTGTACATTAAATTAAGTTTGCTCAGGTTACAAGTTACAGAGACGAGCTCGATTTTCCTCCAGGGGTGAAGGTTTGTGAGGAGGATTAGCAAGGATGGGAGAAAGCACAGGAGAGCCCAGCAGCCAGGCTTCATGGTGGTCTCTGTTCCGGATGCACAGCCTGACTTTGTCCAAATGGCCACCCAGTAGTCTGCCATTCCTGCTCTCAACTCCCCATTTCCCTGTGCTTCTTGCTTCTGTGAATTTTCTACTTCTCCACGAGCTCTTCTGCTCCAGGCTAAGATGCTCACTTGTCTTCTCATGGCTTCTGCTGCTTCATGGCTTCTGTTTCCTGCCTTCTCTTTATATTTCTTTTGGCTCCAGGGCCACTCTACCATCTGAATTACTTTCTTTGTGTCTTCTGATGGAGGATGGAATGGCTGGAGGCCAGTCAGTAGCTGCTTTTTACTCATTCTTTTAGATTAGGATGTCAGGGATCACGTGATACAAAGCACAGCTTGCCTGTGTAGGCAGCAGTGGCGTGGGTCGATCCTTCCAAGGGAAGCTGTGGACATGGCTGGCATTCGGATCTCTGTGCATTTTCAGTATAAATCCATATTTCTCCCTTTGTTATGGTCCTCTTCTCACTTTACTACTGAGGGATAAAATTAGCAATGGAATCAGTCGCTGTTCCTCTTCAGTCAGTAAGAGGCTCGCCCTTGGGTGCAGCCTCAAAACTGGCTTTGATGGGGTAACTGTGCAAGCAACACGACCCGGAGGAAGGAATCTGTGACTTTGGTTATAATATCATGATGGATACGTTAGATTCTTAAGTTACACTTCTGAATACAAGCAAGTCTTGTCTGAGGAAGTGGATCTTGCAGAGACATTCGAACAAAACTCAAGATGCTCTGGCATCCAGGGGGTTTTTCCAGATCAACTCAGAATGTCAAATCCTTTTTATCAGACTTTTCCTTCCCCCTTGTTTAATGCAGTCATTTTGACAGGCTGGATCCCACTGTGGACTTTGATGTTTGCACCATCACCCCCTCTCCCTCCACTCTGAGCCCAGCCCAGCTAACAGCTTTCTCAGTGTTGATATGTGGGTTCTACTTGCTGGGCTTGACCATTGGCAACTGTGTTTGAGTTGTCAATCCTTGTTATGCTCCGGGACACCCATGGAGTAGTATTCTCTGTTAGATAATGTCCAATTCCCATGAAGAAAGTTGATGTGGGCCACCACTATATATGGAACTGAAGGTGTATGTTTGAGGCTTCCTAGGAAGGCGTTCTCAGCAGCAGTGGGGCAACTGCGGCAGCAGCACGTGACAGCGGCAGCAGCACCCTGCCCCCGGTCCTCTGTCTCGTTCAGGGAATGACTTGACAACAGTTTTCATTTCTGTAACTTACAACTGCTATTATGAAAAAAAAATTGGGATTCATTTATGGGATTTTTAAGTACTTCAGATTTGTTTACTTACGCTTACTTCAGGCCACTGCCGTTGCCCCCACAGATAATACCGATGGTTTTCTCACTAGCCATTGTGCACCCCCCCGCCTTGCTCCTCTCCAGTTCTTGATCCAAGTAGTAGCCAGGATGATCCTTCTAGAATGAAGATCAAATCGTGTTATTCTCTTGCTTAAAAACTTTCAGCAACCCTCGACTGTCATCTGAATGAAGAACACACTCCTCCCTGTGGTCCCTCACGCCCTTGGGGACACGGTGCTCCCCTTGCCCTGCAGTCTCAGTCTTCTTTGCTTACAGAGATCCGCCCTCCACTCGTCCTCTGTGTCCCCTCAGTTCCCTCGGATCCTGTGTTCGCTCTTACTTCCTCACCTTTGCGCATTCTCTTCCGACAGCTTTCTCTTGGGGAAGGGGGATGTCCCTGACCCCTCCCGACACCCAGCTCTGTTGGGAACTGCCTTTCGTGTATTCCCGCACCTCTTTTGCTTACCGTAACTGTAGCTCTTACCACTGTTGGCACATTCTTTCTCCCACTGATCTGTAAACTCCTTGAAAGTGAGACCAGGCTAATTCACACCTGCATTTCCAGTGCCTGAATGTTCCTTACTAAAGTTGCAGGCATTAATGGGTATTTGTTGAATGAAGGTAAGATTTAGGGTAACTGGTCAGTTAAAAAAAAGTTACCTGCTTTTAACATAGGCATTGAATCAGAGTTTGACTTTTTGTAGAACTTTCTTCTCCTTACATGCATTGTTCTGGACTGAATATTTATACCCCCACCCCAATTTGCATGTTGAAACCCTATGCCCCAATATAATAGTATTAGGAGGTGGGGTCTTTGGGAGGTAGTTAGAAATAGGTGAGATCATGGGGAAAGAGCCCTCATGAATGAAATTAGTGCCCTTATGAGAGTCATGAGAGAGCTTCCTTCTCCCCTCTGCTCTCTGCCATGTGAGGCTACAGTGAGAAGTCAGCAGTCTGCAGCCCCCAAGACAGCTCTCACCGCACCCTGACCATGCTGGCGCTCTGAGCTCAGACTTCCAGGATCCAGACCTGTGAGAAATAAATTTCTGTTGTTTATAAGCCTGTGGTACTTTGTTATAGCAATCCGAGCGAGCGAAGGACACATTATCCCATCAATTCACAGAATATCACATAACCTTCTTATAAAACAAGTCTTGCACTTCTTGATGAGACAGTATAGACTGACTGTATTTCCTTTATCACAAGGCAGACCAAAGCAATGTTGATTATGATCCCTTCTTTGCCCATTGTAACTTTCAAAATACTCCTAAGGCCTGATAGACTGGAAAACACTCTTCTCCCATCAGTGCCCAGATGGCCCCTTTAACTGCTCACCTGACTCTGCTGCAGGCAGCCTAGCTTGGAAGGGAAGACATGTCACCCCTTTGCACAAGTGTGATGATTTGTGGCTGAGAAGGGAGAGCCTACTCTCTGAACCACATGCCCCCTGGTGCAGGCAGGCTAAGGCAAGACGAATGGCATTATAAGACAAACATCTGAATGCTTCGTATTAAATTAGTCCCACAGAGCATGCAGAATTCTCATTCCATAAATCACAAAGTAAAGTAAACTCACTCCCAGGTTAGACTGTTGTGACTTTGGCCTGTGGTGTCATAGATAATCTGAAAATAGTTAAACATTTGTCTGGAACAGTAATAATTTTCAGCATATTTACTCTGTGGCAGAGAGGTGACCCAGACTGATCTCTGTTGCCAGAAACAGCATGTAAATGGGAGTCAGCCAATTCAGGAGATTTCCAAACACAAGTGACTGCTCCTCGGCCCCTCTACCTGCCCTGAATTTGCCATGAGCTCCTCCAGGAGCCGTGAGGTGCTGGGGGCTAAAATGAACCAAGTTCACCCCTGCCAGGGAGCAGGTGTGAGTAACACTCCCTGATGCACCCTGACCCCTTTACTGAATGAGTGGCAGTCCCAGCTCCATTCTGAAGTCAACTTTCACCTTGTCTTGATCTAAGCATCACAGAGCTAGGAAGGGCCTTGGTTCTACCAAAGCCACGTTGCTCTTCAATGGCAAAGGTTTATTCTGAGAACTTTTTATGTATCTTTGGATCTCTTCTGGTTCTTCCATTTCTGAGCTGACTCTGTGACTGCTGGGGACACAAGAGAATGGAAGGAACGTTAGACTGCGGTTCATAAGACCGTTCAACTCAATGGCAAGTGGCTGAGGGCCCGTCTGAGCTGCTGCTTCCTCTTCTATAAAATAAGAGAGTAATCTCTTCCATCTCTATAAAGTTCCACCCAACTTGAAAAGTCTGATTCTGATTCAGTAGTGAGATGCCATTGGGCAACAGGAGTTGTGACAGCCAGAATTCCAGCCGACCCCGGGAGCCTTCCCTCTGCTTGGCAGAGCCTTTCTGCATCCAGACCATCTTCACCCTTGGCATCCCAATCCCAATTCACCAAAGCGACAGAGGGGCCTTGACACAGCTGAGCGACGACCAAGGGCTGGAGGTGGTTCCTCCCAGGGAAAGATCTCTGGACTTGGTGTCAGAGGTCTGAGTTAAGTCTTAGCTCCTGCACTGTTGAGCAAGTGCATTGTTATAAGGATCAACTAAGATGCTTATAAACATGGGAGGGGAAGGGCATGAATGCTCTTGGAGTGTGTACACATGCCAGGCACCCTGTTGGACTTATACACTGTTGTTGTCTGTTTCATTCTGTACTCATGACCACCCTTGAAAATGGATCGTTTTTACCTACTTCTACTTTTATATTTTAGAAATGGGGAAGCTGGGTTTCTGAGAAGCAAAACATCTTGCCAAAGTCATCAGCTGATAAGTGGCAGAGCTGAAATTTGAACCCAGATCTGCCTAACCTCAAAGCCTGTAGAAATTTCAGGTGTGGTTATTTGTAATTCTAAAACTGAGTTCATTGGATGCCTTCAAGGAATAATTTTACAGTTTAGTCACTGCCTGCTTGGAAGATTTCCCTGACGACAGCTAAGTTAGGCGAACTGAGCTACGTTTGAATGCTCAACCCAAGGCAGGAGGGGCACTGCCATGTGCATGAGGAAGGCTCTCACTGGCTCATCAGGACATACAAGCCATCAGGGCTCTCACTTCTCCACCCCAGCAGCTGTGTTCATCCTTTCCTAGGGCTAGCGTAACAAAGTACCATATGCTGGGTGGCTTAAACAACAGAAATTTATTGTCTCACAGTTCTGGAGCCTAGAAGTCCAAGATCAAAGTGCCAGCAGGGTTGGATCCCTCTGAAGGATGTGAGGGAAGGATTGGTTCCATGCCTCTGCTCTAGCTTCTGGTAGTTTGCAGACAATCTGTCGTTCTTTGGCTTGTAGAATCTTCACCCCCCTCTCTGCCTTCATCTTCACTTGACATCCTCCCTGTGTGCCTGCCTGTGTCCAGATTTTCCCAGTCATATTGGTTTTAGGGGACCAACTACTCCTGTTATGACCTCATCTTGACTAATTACATCTGCAGCAACCCTATTTCCAAATAAGAGCATATTCTGAGATTTTGAGGGTTAGGATTTTGACATGTGAATTTGGGAGGGGGCCACACAATCCAACCCTTAACAATCAGTAACGAAAGTCTCAACCCTCACAACAAGCACTTCAGCTGAGCACAAGTGCTGTACCATTAAAGAACGCCACATTCTTTCTTGATGGCATGTCTCTCTCGCTTTTATGTCTTTCTTGTTTCTTACTAACGCTGAAGTCTGATATTAATGGAAAACATTAAAAAAAAAACTATTATCCTATGAGGTAAAGTGAATGCACTCAACTGTGAAAGGAAGACTTATCGATCAATTTCAGTTAAACCTTGCTTGTCTGACACTTTGCAGCTAAGGAATGTGTTTTTATTGCCTGGCCAGATAGTTCAGATTTCCGGTCAGTCTTAGTAAAGACCCCTTTTATAACATTGATAAAATTTTATCACAGAGCTATGAAAACAAAATTAGATTTCATAACTCACATCAGGCCTTGAAGAGGATGCCTCTATAAATTTTACAAACCTTATCAAGTTTAATGCACCTATTCTGATAAATGTTTTTAAAGTAACAACTTCTACTGAACTTCATATATATGTATGTGTATGTAAATAAGTATATATGTGTGTGTGTGTGTGTGTGTGTGTATAATACGTATATTTCTTCTCTCTTTTCCTCCCTCTTTTTCTCCCTCACAGGAAAGAAAACTTTCTTCCCCTACTTGGAAACAGAAGACTGTGACAGAAAAGCCAATTATTTAGATATTGTTAGATTTAATTTAATTGTCAATTTAAATTGTTAGGTTTTTTAGATAATTTTTGAAGACTCTGAATTTAGGAAAATCTACTTCTATAAAAGAAATTTGTGTAGTTTATTAAAAATTTAGTCCTAGAATTTACCCTTCAAAATATAGGGTAAATTTTTCATAGGCAGATTTTGAAGAATTACCAACACTGATACATCAGGTATAAATTATCTATACATTCATAATAAGGCATATTATAATCAAGGGCAGTGTTAGCTGTAGAGAGATTTTGTATCTTAGTGAAAAAACTGTACACATTCTCTAGTTTTTCCAATCTATGGTGTGGCCTGTTGGGAAAAAAAATTGCATATGTATTGAGCACATGTTTTGTGTTCCCAACTAGATGGTAATTGCCTGGAGGCAGAGTCCCTTATTTTTTTTAACTCGGGACAGGGGTTCTGCCCACAAGACTCTGGGATAATGCCCAGCAGTCCCACTGACAGGGCACTGTGACAGGAAGACGAGGCTCAGCCATCTCCCACTCTTGTGCTAAACCACAAACGGAAATTACAGCAGTACAAGGGGAACAGAAGGTCTGCTTTATAGGATTTTATTTCAGTTAGCTGTTCAGGAACTACAATCCTCAGAGTCAAATTAAATCGAGTTATATATAGTTGGATAGTCGTTTTGCTTTTCAGAGGCAAGAAACACTTCTCATAGTTGAGCAAATGAAATAAATGTCATGGTGTAAACTAGGTACCTTATATTTTTAAAGTGTATCTCTGATGTTTATATGTTTTGGTCTCAAATGCTGAGTTTGAAGAAACATCCAAAAATTATGTGAAATTACTTATGAATAACTGTATTCAGACCTCAATAGGACTGTTATAAAGGGGTTCTCATGCTGTTTTGGTTCATATACTCCTTTGAGATCTTTTGAAAAGCTGTAAACTTATAAAATGCACATACAAAAAATTTTTTATACCATTTCATGGGGTTCACAGGACTACGTGAAAAACATTAGTGAACTTCCAAGCAAAGAACTCCTGGTATAAGAGAAGATATTTCTGATTTCCATAATCTTTAAGGTTTGGCAGTCAGTGGAAGATTTTAAAACATCAGAGGTTGCAGATTCTCTTTTGCTGTGGTAATGTTATATTGTTATATTTGAAAACAATAAACCACGAAGATTTCTTATCTGTGAGTGTGTTTTTTGCATCTATGGATCTTAAGTGGGAAGAGAGAAGAAAATATAAACTTCTTCAAACAGTGTTGATAATTTTGGGCATTCCTTGGAGAAAATACTTATGACCTGGAAGAAAAAAAGCTAATTAAGTCGACATTTTCTTACAATCACAAAGCCATTTTACTTGCTACTTTATAGGCAGAAGGGAATACATGCTGTTTCCCCTTTGTCTGTCAGGAGAATAATAGGGAACACTGACAGCCCTAGTGGCTGGGAACTGAAACTCAGCAGAAGAGTGGCCGCAGGTGTCCAGAACCTGCATAGAAATCACTGCTAACCGGCCTTCGAGAAGCAGAGTATCTCGGACTGGAACCCCCAGCTACCTCCACTGCTGTTCTGGGAATGCATTTATCTTTTATATAAGTTGATGATGTTTCCAAAT
This sequence comes from Camelus ferus, assembly GCF_009834535.1. NCBI lineage: Eukaryota > Metazoa > Chordata > Mammalia > Artiodactyla > Camelidae > Camelus > Camelus ferus. The sequence continues at coordinate 72,389,793 of NC_045705.1, read as the reverse complement.
GTTTAGATATGTGGATTCTTTTCTGCTAAGTTATGTTACAACTCTACTTCAGTTAACTTAG
>NC_045705.1:72361750-72389632 GCF_009834535.1 Camelus ferus | reverse complement strand
AACGTTCGTTCATCAAGCTCAAAGGGAACAGGTTGCAGGAGAAACATTACTCTTGTTTCTCAGTATGTTTCCTAGTGCCGGTTTGAAGCTCCTGCAGTTTACAGTGTAAAACCGACGTTGGAGCTAGTAACTCCCCATATATATGTATGGTGTGGAGTTTGCAACTGAAAAGAAACTTTGTGTTCCCAACAAGCTAGGTGAATGGCAGCTTTCACACACACATCTCTCAGAACTGAGCATGTGGAGAGACGTTCGTTCATCTAGCACAAAAGAACGGGTTGCAGGAGAAACTTTTACTCTGGTTTCTCAGTCTGTTTCCTACTTCCGGTTTGAAGTTCCTGCAGTTTTCCCTGTAAAAACCGGGTTGGAGCTCGTACCTCCCCATATATATTTAGGAGTGTAGTTTGCAACTGAAAAGAAACTTTGTGATCACAACAAGCTAGGTGAAGGACGGCTTTCACACACACTTATCTATCAGAACTGAGCATGTGGAGGAGACGTTCTTTCATCTAGCCCAAACAGAACGAGTGGAAGGATAACCTTTTACTCTGGTTTCTCAGTCTGTTTCCTAGTTGCCGGTTTGAAGTTACTGCAGTTTTCATTCACTGTAAAACCGGGTTGGAGCTCGTACCCCATATATATATATGGAGTGGAGTTTTGCAACTGGAAAGTAATTTGTGTTCCCAACAAGCTAGGTGAAGGGCAGCTTTCACACACATATCTCTCAGAACTGGCATGTGGAGAGAAGTTCGTTCATCTAGCACAAAAGAACGGGTTGCAGGAGAAACTTTTACTCTGGTTTTCAGTCGTGTTTCCTATTGCCTGTTTGTTGCTCCTGCAGTTTCAACTGTAAAACCGTGTTGGGAGCTAGTACCTCCCATATATATGTATGGAGTGGAGTTTGCAACTGAAAAGGAAATTTGTGTTCCCAACAAGATAGGTGAAAGACGGGTTTCACACACACATATCTCTCAGAACTGAGCATGTGGAGAGACGTTCGTTCATCAAGCTCAAAGGGAACAGGTTGCAGGAGAAACTTTTACTCTTGTTTCTCAGTATGTTTCCTAGTGCCGGTTTGATGTTCCTCCTGCAGTTTTACGTGTTAAAACCGCGTTGGAGCTAGTAACTCCCCATATATATGTATGGTGTGGAGTTTGCAACTGAAAAGAAACTTTGTGTTCCCAACAAGTTAGGTGAAGGACGGCTTTCACACACACTTATCTCTCAGAACTGAGCATGTGGAGAGACGTTCGTTCATCTCGCACAAAAAGTACGGGTTGCAGGAGAAATATTTTACCCTGCATTCTCAGTCTGTTTCTTAGTGCTTGTTTGAAGTTACTGCAGTTTTCACTGAAAAACCGGGTTGGAACTCGTACCTCCCCATATATATTTATGGAGTGGAGTTTGCAACTGAAAAGAAACTTTGTGATCCCAGCAAGCTAGTTGAAGGACGGCTTTCACACACACTTATCTATCAGTATTGAGCATATGGAGAGACGTTCGTTCATCTAGCACAAAAGGAACGGTTTGAAGGATAATCTTTTACTCTGGTTTCTCAGTCTGTTTCCTAATGCCGGTTTCAAGTTACTGCAGTTTTCACTGTAAAACCGAGTTGGAGCTCGTACCTCCCCATATATATGTATGGATTGGATTTTGCAACTGAAAAGAATCTTTGTGTTCCCAACAAGCTAGGTGAAGGACGGCTTTCACACACACTTATCTCTCAGAACTGAGCATGTGGAGAGACGTTCGTTCATCTAGCACAAAAGAAACGGGTTGCTGGAGAAACTTTTACCCTGGATTATCAGTCTGTTTCCTAGTGCTGTTTTGAAGTTACTGCAGTTTTCAATGTAAAACCGTGTTGGACCTTGTACCTCCCCATATATATGTATGGAGTGGATTTTGAAACTGAAAAGAAACTTTCTGTTCACAACAAGCTAGGTGAAGGACGGCTTTCACACTCATTTATCTCTCAGAAGAGAGCATGTGGAGAGACGTTCGTTCATCTAGCACAGAGGGAACGGTTTGCAGGAGAAACTTTTACTCTGGTATTTTTGTCTGTTTCCAAGGCCGGTTTGAAGTTCCTGCAGTTTTCACTCTAAAACAGAATTGGAGCTCGTACCTCCCCATATATATGTATGGAGTGGAGTTTGTAACTGAAAAGAAACTTTGTTTTCCCAACAAGCTATGTGAAGGACGTCTTTAACACACAATTATCTGTCAGGACTGAGCATGTGGAGAGACGTTAGTTCATCTAGCAAAATAGGAACGGGTTGCAGGAGAAACTTTTACCCTGGATTCTCAGTCTGTTTCCTAGTGCTGGTTTGAAATTACTGCAGTTTTTCACTGTAAAACCGAGTTGGAGCTCGAACATCCCCATACATATGTATGGAATGTAGTTTGCAAATGAAAAGTAACTTTGTGTTCCCAACAAGATAGGTGAAGGACGGCTTTCACACACAATTATCTCTCAGAACTGAGCATGTGTTGAGACGTTCGTTCATCTAGCTCAAATGGAACAGGTTGCAGGAGAAACTTTTACTCTTGTTTCTCAGTCTGTTTCCTAGTGCCGGTTTGAAGTTCCTGCAGTTTTCACTGTAAAACCGCGTTGGAGCTAGTAACTCCCCATATATATGTATGGTGTGGAGTTTGCAACTGAAAAGAAATTTTGTGTTCCCAACAAGCTAGGTGAACGGCAGATTTCACACACACATCTCTCACAACTGAGCATGTGGAGAGACGTTCGTTCATCTATCACAAAAAAACGAGTTGCAGGGGAAACTTTTACTCTGGTTTCTCAGTCTGTTTCCTACTGCCGGTTTGAAGTTCCTGCAGTTTTCACTGTAAAACCGGGTTGGAGCTCGTACCTCCCCATATATATTTATGGAGTGGAGTTTGCAACTGAAAAGAAACTTTGTGTTCCCAACAAGCTAGGTGAAGGACGGCTTTCACACACACTTATCTATCAGAACTGAGCATGTGGAGAGACGATCGTTCATCTAGCACAAACAGAACGGGTTGAAGGATAATCTTTTACTCTGGTTTCTCAGTCTGTTTCCTAATGCCGGTTTGAAGTTACTGCAGTTTTCACTGTAAAACCGAGTTGGAGCTCGTACCTCCCCATATATAAGTATGCAGTGGAGTTTGCAACTGAAAAGAAACTTTGTGTTCCCAACAAGCTAGGTGAAGGACGGGTTTCACACACACTTATCTCTCAGAAATTAGTATGTGGAGAGACTTTTGTTCATCTAACACAAAGGGAACGGGTTGCAGGAGAAACTTTTACTGTGGTTTCTCAGTCTGTTTCCTAGTGCCGGTTTGAAGTTCCTAAAATTTTCACTGTAAAACCGCGTTGGAGCTAGTACCTCCCCATATATCTGTAAGGTGTGGAGTTTGCAACTGAAAGGAAACTTTGTGTTCCCAACAAGCTAGGTGAAAGACGGGTTTCACACACACTTATCTCTCAGAACTGAGCATGTGGAGAGAATTTCGTTCATCTAGCACAAAGGGAACAAGCTGAAGGAGAAACATTTACTGTGGTTTCTCAGTCTGTTTCCTAGTGCCGGTTTGAAGTTCCTACAATTTTCACTGTAAAACTGCGTTGGAGCTAGTAACTTCCCATATATATATATGGTGTGGAGTTTGCAACTGAAAAGAATTTTTGTGTTCCCAACAAGCTAGGTGAAGGACAGCTTTCACACACATATCTCTCAGGACTGAGCATGTGGAGAGACGTTCGTTCATCTAGCACAAAACAACGGTTTGCAGGAGAAACTTTTACTCTGGTTTCTCAGTCTGTTTCCTAGTGCCGGTTTGAAGTTCCTGCAGTTTTCACTGTAAAACATTGTTGGAGCTAGTACCTCCCCATATATATATATGGAGTGGAGTTTGCTAGTGAAAAGAAACTTTGTTTTCCCAACAAGCTAGGTGAAAGGACGGCTTTCACACACACTTATCTCTCAAAACTGAGCATCTGGAGAGCCTTTCGTTCATCTAGCACAAAGGGAACGGGTTGCAGGAGAAACTTTTACCCTGGATTCTCAGTCTGTTTCCTAGTGGTGGTTTGAAATTACTGCAGTTTTCACTGTAAAACCGATTTGGAGTTCGTACTTCCCCATATAAATGTATGGAGTGGATTTTGCAACTGAAAAGAAACTTTCTGTTCCCAACAAGCTATGTGAAGGACGGCTTTCACACACACTTATCTCTCAGAATTGAGCATGTGGAGAGACTTTCGTTCATCTAGCACAAAGGGAACGGTTTGCAGGTGAAACTTTTACTCTGGTATCTCTGTCTGTTTCCTAGTGCCGGTTTGAAGTTCCTGCAGTTTTCACTGTAAAACCGAGTTGGAGCTCGTACCTCCCCATATATAAGTATGGAGTGGAGTTTGCAACAGAAAAGAAACTTTGTGTTCCAAACAAGCTATGTGAAGGACGGCTTTCACACACACTTATCTCTCAGAACTGAGCAGGTGGAAAGACGTTCGTTCATCTAGCACAACAGAAACGGGTTGCAGGAGAAACTTTTACCCTGGATTCTCAGTCTGTTTCCTAGTGCTGTTTTGAAGTTACTGCAATTTTCACTGTAAAATCGGGTTGGAGCTCGTACTTTCCCATATAAATGTATGGAGTGGATTTTGCAACTGAAAGAAAATTTTTGTTCCCAATATGCTAGATGAAGGACGGCTTTCACACACACTTATCTCTCAGAACTGAGCATGTGGAGAGACTTTCGTTCATCTAGCACAAAGGGAACGGGTTGCAGGAGAAACTTTTACTCTGGTATCTCTGTCTGTTTTCTAGTGCCGTTTTTAAGTTCCTACAGTTTTCACTATAAAACAGAATTGGAGCTCGTACCTCCCCATATATATGTATGCAGTGGAGTTTCACCTGAAAAGAAACTTTGTTTTCCCAACAAGCTAGGTGAAGGACTGCTTTCATACACAATTATCTCTGATAACTGAGCATGTGGAGAGACTTTCGTTCATCTAACACAAAAGGAACGGTTTGCAGGAGAAACTTTTACCTTGGAATCTCAGTCTGTTCCTAGTGGTGGTTTGAAGTTACGAAGATTTCACTGTAAAACCGGCTTCGAGCTCGTACCTCCCCATATATATTTATGGAGTGGATTTTGCAACTGAAAAGGAACTTTGTGTTCCCAACAAGCTAGGTGAAGGATGGCTTTCACACACACTTATCTCTCAGAAGTGAGAATGTGGAGAGACGTTCGTTCATCTAGCACAAAGGGAACGGGTTGCAGGAGAAACTTTTACTCTGGTTTCTCAGTCTGTTTCCTAGTGCCGGTTTGAAGTTCCTGCAGTTTTCACTGTAAAACCGGTTGGAGCTAGTACCTCCCCATATATATGTATGGAGTGGAGTTTGCAACTGAAAAGAAACTTTGTGTTCCCAACAAGCTAGGTGAAGGACAGGCTTTCACACACACTATCTCTCAGAACTGAGCATGTGGAGAGACGTTCGTTCATCTAGCACAAAAGAACGGGTTGCAGGAGAAACTTTTACTCTGGTTTCTCAGTCTGTTTCCTAGTGCCGGTTTGAAGTTCCTGCAGTTTTCACTGTAAAACCGGGTTGGAGCTCGTACCTCCCCATATATATTTATGGAGTGGAGTTTGCAACTGAAAAGAAACTTTGTGTTCCCAACAAGCTAGGTGAAGGACGGCTTTCACACACACTTATCTATCAGAACTGAGCATGTGGAGAGACGTTCGTTCATCTAGCACAAACAGAACGGGTTGAAGGATAATCTTTTACTCTGGTTTCTCAGTCTGTTTCCTAATGCCGGTTTGAAGTTACTGCAGTTTTCACTGTAAAACCGAGTTGGAGCTCGTACCTCCCCATATATATGTATGGAGTGGAGTTTGCAACTGAAAAGAACTTTGTGTTCCCAACAAGCTAGGTGAAGGACGGGTTTCACACACACTTATCTCTCAGAAATTAGTATGTGGAGAGACTTTTGTTCATCTAACACAAAGGGAACGGGTTTGCAGGAGAAACTTTTACTGTGGTTTCTCAGTCTGTTTCCTAGTGCCGGTTTGAAGTTCCTAAAATTTTCACTGTAAAACCGCGTTGGAGCTAGTACCTCCCCATATATCTGTAAGGTGTGGAGTTTGCAACTGAAAGGAAACTTTGTGTTCCCAACAAGCTAGGTGAAAGACGGGTTTCACACACACTTATCTCTCAGAACTGAGCATGTGGAGAGAATTTCGTTCATCTAGCACAAAGGGAACAAGCTTGAAGGAGAAACATTTACTGTGGTTTCTCAGTCTGTTTCCTAGTGCCGGTTTGAAGTTCCTACAATTTTCACTGTAAAACTGCGTTGGAGCTTGTACCTTCCCATATATATATATGGTGTGGAGTTTGCAACTGAAAAGAATTTTGTGTTCCCAACAAGCTAGGTGAAGGACAGCTTTCACACACATATCTCTCAGGACTGAGCATGTGGAGAGACGTTCGTTCATCTAGCACAAAACAACGGTTTGCAGGAGAAACTTTTACTCTGGTTTCTCAGTCTGTTTCCTAGTGCCGGTTTGAAGTTCCTGCAGTTTTCACTGTAAAACATTGTTGGAGCTCGTACCTCCCCATATATATATATGGAGTGGAGTTTGCTAAGTGAAAAGAAACTTTGTTTTCCCAACAAGCTAGGTGAAGGACGGCTTTCACACACACTTATCTCTCAAACTGAGCATGTGGAGAGCCTTTCGTTCATCTAGCACAAAGGGAACGGGTTGCAGGAGAAACTTTTACCCTGGATTCTCAGTCTGTTTCCTAGTGGTGGTTTGAAATTACTGCAGTTTTCACTGTAAAACCGATTTGGAGCTCGTACTTCCCCATATAATATGTATGGAGTGGATTTTGCAACTGAAAAGAAACTTTGTGTTCCCAACAAGCTATGTGAAGGACGGCTTTCACACACACTTATCTCTCAGAATTGAGCATGTGGAGAGACGTTCGTTCATCTAGCACAAAGGGAACGGTTTGCAGGGGAAACTTTTACTCTGGTATCTCTGTCTGTTTCCTAGTGCCGGTTTGAAGTTCCTGCAGTTTTCACTGTAAAACCGAGTTGGAGCTCGTACCTCCCCATATATAATGTATGGAGTGGAGTTTGCAACAGAAAAGAAACTTTGTGTTCCAAACAAGCTATGTGAAGGACGGCTTTCACACACACTTATCTCTCAGAACTGAGCAGGTGGAAAGACGTTCGTTCATCTAGCACAACAGGAACGGGTTGCAGGAGAAACTTTTACCCTGGATTCTCAGTCTGTTTCCTAGTGCTGTTTTGAAGTTACTGCAGTTTTCACTGTAAAATCGGGTTGGAGCTCGTACTTCCCATATAAATGTATGGAGTGGATTTTGCAACTGAAAAGAAATTTTTGTTCCCAATATGCTAGATGAAGGACGGCTTTCACACACACTTATCTCTCAGAACTGAGCATGTGGAGAGACTTTCGTTCATCTAGCACAAAGGGAACGGGTTGCAGGAGAAACTTTTACTCTGGTATCTCTGTCTGTTTTCTAGTGCCGTTTTTAAGTTCCTACAGTTTTCACTATAAAACAGAATTGGAGCTCGTACCTCCCCATATATATGTATGCAGTGGAGTTTCACCTGAAAAGAAACTTTGTTTTCCCAACAAGCTAGGTGAAGGACTGCTTTCATACACAATTATCTCTGATAACTGAGCATGTGGAGAGACTTTCGTTCATCTAACACAAAAGGAACGGTTTGCAGGAGAAACTTTTACCCTGGAATCTCAGTCTGTTCCTAGTGGTGGTTTGAAGTTACGAAAGATTTCACTGTAAAACCGGCTTCGAGCTCGTACCTCCCCATATATATTTATGGAGTGGATTTTGCAACTGAAAAGGAACTTTGTGTTCCCAACAAGCTAGGTGAAGGATGGCTTTCACACACACTTATCTCTCAGAAGTGAGAATGTGGAGAGACGTTCGTTCATCTAGCACAAAGGGAACAAGCTGAAGGAGAAACATTTACTGTGGTTTCTCAGTCTGTTTCCTAGTGCCGGTTTGAAGTTCCTACAATTTTCACTGTAAAACTGCGTTGGAGCTTGTACCTTCCCATATATATATATGGTGTGGAGTTTGCAACTGAAAAGAATTTTGTGTTCCCAACAATCTAGGTGAAGGACAGCTTTCACACACATATCTCTAAGGACTGAGCATGTGGAGAGACGTTCGTTCATCTATCACAAAGAACGAGTTGCAGGGGAAACTTTTACTTTGGTTTCTCAGTCTGTTTCCTAGTGCCGGTTTGAAGTTCCTGCAGTTTTCACTGTAAAACCGGGTTGGAGCTCGTACCTCCCCATATATATTTATGGATTGGAGTTTGCAACTGAAAAGAAACTTTGTGTTCCCAACAAGCTAGGTGAAGGACGGCTTTCACACACAATTATCTATCAGAACTGAGCATGTGGAGAGACGATTCGTTCATCTAGCACAAACAGAACGGGTTGAAGGATAAATCTTTTACTCTGGTTTCTCAGTCTGTTTCCTAATGCCGGTTTGAAGTTACTGCAGTTTTCACTGTAAAACCGAGTTGGAGCTCGTACCTCCCCATATATAAGTATGCAGTGGAGTTTGCAACTGAAAAGAAACTTTGTGTTCCCAACAAGCTAGGTGAAAGACGGGTTTCACACACACTTATCTCTCAGAACTGAGCATGTGGAGAGAATTTCGTTCATCTAGCACAAAGGGAACAAGCTGAAGGAGAAACATTTACTGTGGTTTCTCAGTCTGTTTCCTAGTGCCGGTTTGAAGTTCCTACAATTTTCACTGTAAAACTGCGTTGGAGCTTGTACCTTCCCATATATATATATGGTGTGGAGTTTGCAACTGAAAAGAATTTTTGTGTTCCCAACAAGCTAGGTGAAGGACAGCTTTCACACACACTTATCTCTCAAAACTGAGCATGTGGAGAGCCTTTCGTTCATCTAGCACAAAGGGAACGGGTTGCAGGAGAAACTTTTACTCTGGTATCTCTGTGTGTTTCCTAGTGCCGGTTTGAAGTTCCTGCAGTTTTCACTGTAAAACAGTATTGGAGCTCGTACCTCCCCATATATATGTATGGAGTCGAGTGTGCAAGTGAAAAGAAACTTTGTGTTCCCAACAAGCTAGGTGAAGGACGGCTTTCACACACAATTATCTCTGAGAACTGAGCGTGTGGAGAGACGTTCGTTCATCTAGCACAAAGGGAAAGGTTTGCAGGAGAAACTTTACTCTGGTTTTTCAGTGTGTTTCCTAGTGCCTGATTATAGTTCCTGCAGTTTTCACTGTAAAACCGAGTTGGAGCTCGAACCTCCCCATATATATGTATGGAGTTGAGTTTGCAACTGAAAAGAAACTTTGTGTTCCCAACAAGCTAGGTGAAGGACGGCTTTCACACACAATTATCTCTCAGAACTGAGCATGTGGAGAGACTTTCGTTCATCTAGCACAAAGGGAACGGTTTGCAGTAGAAACTTTTACTCTGGTATTCTCAGTCTGTTTTCCTTGTGCCGGTTTGAAGTTCCTGCAGTTTTCACTGTAAAACAGAATTGGAGCTCGTACCTCCCCATATATATGTATGGAGTGGAGTGTGCAAGTGAAAAGAAACTTTGTGTTCCCAACAAGCTAGGTGAAGGACCGCTTTCACACACACTTATCTCTGAGAACTGAGCATGTGGAGAGAAGTTCGCTCATCTAGCACAATAGGAACGGGTTGCAGGAGAAACTTTTACCCTGGATTCTCAGTCTGTTTCCTAGTGCCGGTTTGAAGTTCCTGCAGTTTTCACTGTAAAACCGATTTGGAGCTCGTACCTCCCCATATATATGTATGGAGTGGAGTTTGCAACTGAAAAGAAACTTTGTGTTCCCAACAAGCTATGTGAAGGACGGCTTTCACACACACTTATCTCTCAGAACTGAGCATGTGGAGAGACGTTCGTTCATCTAGCACAAAAGGAACGGGTTGCAGGAGAAACTTTTACTCTGGTATTCTCAGTCTGTTTCCTAGTGCCGGTTTGAAGTTCCTGCAAGTTTTCACTGTAAAACCGGGTTGGAGCTCGTACCTCCCCATATATATTTATGGAGTGGAGTTTGCAACTGAAAAGAAACTTTGTGATCCCAACAAGCTAGGTGAAGGACGGCTTTCACACACACTTATCTCTCAGAACTGAGCATGTGGAGAGACGTTCGTTCATCTAGCACAAAGGAACGGTTGCAGGAGAAACTTTTACTCTGGTATCTCAGTCTGTTTCCTAGTGCCGGTTTGAAGTTCCTGCAGTTTTCACTGTAAAACCGAGTTGGAGCTCGTACCTCCCCATATATATGTATGGAGTGGAGTTTGCAACTGAAAAGAAACTTTGTGTTCCCAACAAGCTAGGTGAAGGACGGCTTTCACACACACTTATCTCTCAGAACTGAGCATGTGGAGAGACGTTCGTTCATCTAGCACAAAAGGAACGGGTTGCAGGAGAAACTTTTACTCTGGTTTCTCAGTCTGTTTCCTAGTGCCGGTTTGAAGTTCCTGCAATTTTCACTGTAAAACCGAGTTGGAGTCGTACCTCCCCATATATATTTATGGAGTGGAGTTTGCAACTGAAAGAAACTATGTGTTCCCAACAAGCTAGGTGAAGGACGGGTTTCACACACACTTATCTCTCAGAACTGAGCATGTGGAGAGACGTTCGTTCATCTCGCACAAAAGGAACGGGTTGCAGGAGAAACTTTTACCCTGGATTCTCAGTCTGTTTCCTAGTGCTTGTTTGAAGTTACTGCAGTTTTCACTGTAAAAACCGGGTTGGAGCTCGTACCTCCCCATATATAATTATGGAGTGGAGTTTGCAACTGAAAAGAAACTTTGTGATCCCAGCAAGCTATGTGAAGGACGGCTTTCACACACACTTATCTATCAGAAATGAGCATATGGAGAGACGTTCGTTCATCTAGCACAAAAGGAACGGTTTGAAGGATAATCTTTTACTCATGGTTTCTCAGTCTGTTTCCTAATGCCGGTTTCAAGTTACTGCAGTTTTCACTGTAAAACCGAGTTGGAGCTCGTACCTCCCCATATATATGTATGGAGTGGAGTTTGCAACTGAAAAGAATCTTTGTGTTCCCAACAAGCTAGGTGAAGGACTGGCTTTCACACACAGTTATCTCTCAGAACTGAGCATGTGGAGAGACGTTCGTTCATCTAGCACAAAAGAACGGGTTGCTGGAGAAACTTTTACCCTGGATTATCAGTCTGTTTCCTAGTGCTTTTTTGAAGTTACTGCCGTTTTCAATGTAAAACCGTGTTGGACCTTGTACCTCCCCATATATATGTATGGAGTGGATTTTGAAACTGAAAAGTAACTTTCTGTTCACAACAAGTTGGTGAAGGACGGCTTTCACACTCATTATCTCTCAGAAGAGAGCATGTGGAGAGACGTTCGTTCATCTAGCACAAAGGGAACGGTTTGCAGGGGAAACTTTTACTCTGGTATCTCTGTCTGTTTCCTAGTGCCGGTTTGAAGTTCCTGCAGTTTTCACTGTAAAACCGAGTTGGAGCTCGTACCTCCCCATATATATGTATGGAGTGGAGTTTGCAACAGAAAAGAAACTTTGTGTTCCAAACAAGCTATGTGAAGGACGGCTTTCACACACACTTATCTCTCAGAACTGAGCAGGTGGAAAGACGTTCGTTCATCTAGCACAACAGGAACGGGTTTCAGGAGAAACTTTTACCCTGGATTCTCAGTCTGTTTCCTAGTGCTGTTTTGAAGTTACTGCAGTTTTCACTGTAAAATCGGGTTGGAGCTCGTACTTTCCCATATAAATGTATGGAGTGGATTTTGCAACTGAAAAGAAAATTTTTGTTCCCAATATGCTAGATGAAGGACGGCTTTCACACACACTTATCTCTCAGAACTGAGCATGTGGAGAGACTTTCGTTCATCTAGCACAAAGGGAACGGGTTGCAGGAGAAACTTTTACTCTGGTATCTCTGTCTGTTTTCTAGTGCCGTTTTTAAGTTCCTACAGTTTTCACTATAAAACAGAATTGGAGCTCGTACCTCCCCATATATATGTATGCAGTGGAGTTTCACCTGAAAAGAAACTTTGTTTTCCCAACAAGCTAGGTGAAGGACTGCTTTCATACACAATTATCTCTGATAACTGAGCATGTGGAGAGACTTTCGTTCATCTAACACAAAAGGAACGGTTTGCAGGAGAAACTTTTACCCTGGAATCTCAGTCTGTTCCTAGTGGTGGTTTGAAGTTACGAAAGATTTCACTGTAAAACCGGCTTCGAGCTCGTACCTCCCCATATATATTTATGGAGTGGATTTTGCAACTGAAAAGGAACTTTGTGTTCCCAACAAGCTAGGTGAAGGATGGCTTTCACACACACTTATCTCTCAGAAGTGAGAATGTGGAGAGACGTTCGTTCATCTAGCACAAAGGGAACAAGCTGAAGGAGAAACATTTACTGTGGTTTCTCAGTCTGTTTCCTAGTGCCGGTTTGAAGTTCCTACAATTTTCACTGTAAAACTGCGTTGGAGCTTGTACCTTCCCATATATATATATGGTGTGGAGTTTGCAACTGAAAAGAATTTTTGTGTTCCCAACAATCTAGGTGAAGGACAGCTTTCACACACATATCTCTCAGGACTGAGCATGTGGAGAGACGTTCGTTCATCTATCACAAAAGAACGAGTTGCAGGGGAAACTTTTACTTTGGTTTCTCAGTCTGTTTCCTACTTCCGGTTTGAAGTTCCTGCAGTTTTCACTGTAAAACCGGGTTGGAGCTCGTACCTCCCCATATATATTTATGGATTGGAGTTTGCAACTGAAAAGAAACTTTGTGTTCCCAACAAGCTAGGTGAAGGACGGCTTTCACACACAATTATCTATCAGAACTGAGCATGTGGAGAGACGATTCGTTCATCTAGCACAAACAGAACGGGTTGAAGGATAATCTTTTACTCTGGTTTCTCAGTCTGTTTCCTAATGCCGGTTTGAAGTTACTGCAGTTTTCACTGTAAAACCGAGTTGGAGCTCGTACCTCCCCATATATATGTATGGAGTGGAGTTTGCAACTGAAAAGAAACTTTGTGTTCCCAACAAGCTAGGTGAAAGACGGCTTTCACACACACTTATCTCTCAGAACTTTGTATGTGGAGAGACTTTCGTTCATCTAACACAAAGGGAACGGGTTGCAGGAGAAACTTTTACTCTGGTTTCTCAGTCTGTTTCCTAGTGCCGGTTTGAAGTTACTGCAGTTTTCACTGTAAAAGCTTGTTGGAGCTAGTACCTCCCCATATATATATATGGTGTGGAGTTGGCCAGTGAAAAGAAACTTTGTGTTCCGAACAAGTTAGGTGAAGGACGGCTTTCACACACACTTATCTCTCAGAACTGAGCATGTGGAGAGACGTTCGTTCATCTAGCACAAAAGGAATGGGTTGAAGGATAATTTTTACTCTGTTTTCTCAGTCTGTTTCCTAATGCCGTTTCCAAGTTACTTCAGTTTTCACTGTAAAACCGAGTTGGAGCTCGTACTTCCCCATATATATGTATGGATTGGAGTTTGCAACTGAAAATAACTTTGTTTTCCCAACAAGCTATGTGAAGGGCGGCTTTCACACACACTTTTCTCTCAGAAGTGAGCCTGTGGAGAGACGTTCGTTCATCTAGCACAAAGGAACTGGTTTCAGGAGAAACTTTTACCCTGGATTCTCAGTCTGTTTCTAGTGCAGGTTTGAAGTTACTGCAGTTTTCACGGTAAAACCGGTTTGGAGCTCGTACTTCCCCATATATATGTATGGAGTGAATTTTGCAACTGAAAAGAAACTTTGTGTTCCCAACAAGCTAGATGAAAAACGGCTTTCACACACACTTTCTCTCTGAACTGAGCATTTCAGAGACTTTCGTTCATCTAGCACAAAAGTAACAGTTTGCAGGAGAAACATTTACTGTGGTATCTCAGTCTGATTCCTAGTGCCGGTTTGAAGTTACTACAATTTTCACTGTAAAACCGTGTTGGAGCTAGTACCTCCCCATATATACATATCGTGTGGAGTTTGCAACTGAAAAGAAACTTTGTGTTCACAACAAGCTAGGTGAAGGACGGTTTTCACACACACTTATCTCTCAGAAGTGAGCATGTGGAGAGACGTTCGTTCATCTAGCACAAAGGGAACGGGTTGCAGGAGAAACTTTTACTCTGGTATTTCTGTCTGTTTCCTAGTGCCGGTTTGAAGATCCAGCAGTTTTCACTGTAAAACCGCGTTGGAGCTAGTAAATCCCCATATATATGTATGGTGTGGAGTTTGCAACTGAAAAGAAACTTTGTGTTCCCAACAAGCTAGGTGAACTGCAGCTTTCACACACACATCTCTCAGAACTGAGCATGTGGAGAGACGTTCGTTCATCTAGCACAAAAGAACGGGTTGCAGGAGAAACTTTACTCTGGTTTTTCAGTCTGTTTCCTAGTGCCTGATTATAGTTCCTGCAGTTTTCACTGTAAAACCGAGTTGGATCTCGAACCTCCCCATATATATATATGGAGTTGAGTTTGCAACTGAAAAGAAACTTTGTGTTCCCAACAAGCTAGGTGAAGGACGGCTTTCACACACAATTATCTCTCAGAACTGAGCATGTGGAGAGACTTTCGTTCATCTAGCACAAAGGGAACGGTTTGCAGTAGAAACTTTTACTCTGGTATCTCTGTGTTTTCCTAGTGCCGGTTTGAAGTTCCTGCAGTTTTCACTGTAAAACAGAATTGGAGCTCGAACCTCCCCATATATATGTATGGAGTGGAGTGTGCAAGTGAAAAGAAACTTTGTGTTCCCAACAAGCTAGGTGAAGGACCGCTTTCACACACACTTATCTCTGAGAACTGAGCATCTGGAGAGAAGTTCGCTCATCTAGCACAATAGGAACGGGTTGCAGGAGAAACTTTTACCCTGGATTCTCAGTCTGTTTCCTAGTGGTGGTTTGAAATTACTGCAGTTTTCACTGTAAAACCGATTTGGAGTTCGTACTTCCCCATATATAATGTATGGAGTGGATTTTGCAACTGAAAAGAAACTTTCTGTTCCCAACAAGCTATGTGAAGGACGGCTTTCACACACACTTATCTCTCAGAATTGAGCATGTGGAGAGACTTTCGTTCATCTAGCACAAAGGGAACGGTTTGCAGTAGAAACTTTTACTCTGGTATCTCTGTCTGTTTCCTAGTGCCGGTTTGAAGTTCCTGCAGTTTTCACTGTAAAACCGGGTTGGAGCTCGTACCTCCCCATATATATTTATGGAGTGTAGTTTGCAACTGAAAAGAAACTTTGTGATCACAACAAGGTAGGTGAAGGACGGCTTTCACACACACTTATCTATCAGAACTGAGCATGTGGAGAGAAGTTCGTTCATCTAGCACTAAAGAACGGTTTGCAGGATAAACTTTTACTCTGGTATCTCTGTCTGTTTCCTAGTGCCGGTTTGAAGTTCCTGCAGTTTTCACTGTAAAACCGGGTTGGAGCTCGTACCTCCCCATATATATTTATGGAGTGTAGTTTGCAACTGAAAAGAAACTTTGTGATCACAACAAGGTAGGTGAAGGACGGCTTTCACACACACTTATCTATCAGAACTGAGCATGTGGAGAGAAGTTCGTTCATCTAGCACAAAAGAACGGGTTGCAGGAGAAACTTTTACTCTGGTATCTCTGTCTGTTTCCTAGTGCCTGTTTGACGTTCCTGCAATTTTCACTGTAAAACCGAGTTGGAGTCGTACCTCCACATTATATGTATGGAGTGGAGTTTCCAACTGAAAGAAACTATGTGTTCCGAACAAGTTAGGTGAAGGAAGGGTTTCACACACACTTATCTCTCAGAACTGAGCATGTGGAGAGACGTTCGTTCATCTCGCACAAAAAGTACGGTTTGCAGGAGAAACTTTTACCCTGGATTCTCAGTCTGTTTCTTAGTGCTTGTTTGAAGTTACTGCAGTTTTCACTGAAAAACCGGGTTGGAGCTCGTACCTCCCCATATATAATTATGGAGTGGAGTTTGCAACTGAAAAGAAACTTTGTGATCCCAGGAAGCTATGTGAAGGACGGCTTTCACACACACTTATCTATCAGAAATGAGCATATGGAGAGACGTTCGTTCATCTAGCACAAAAGGAACGGTTTGAAGGATAATCTTTTACTCAGGTTTCTCAGTCTGTTTCCTAATGCCGGTTTCAAGTTACTGCAGTTTTCACTGTAAAACCGAGTTGGAGCTCGTACCTCCCCATATATATGTATGGAGTGGAGTTTGCAACTGAAAAGAATCTTTGTGTTCCCAACAAGCTAGGTGAAGGATGGCTTTCACACACACTTATCTCTCAGAACTGAGCATGTGGAGAGACGTTCGTTCATCTAGCACAAAAGAAACGGGTTGCTGGAGAAACTTTTACCCTGGATTATCAGTCTGTTTCCTAGTGCTGTTTTGAAGTTACTGCCGTTTTCAATGTAAAACCGTGTTGGACATTGTACCTCCCCATATATATGTATGGAGTGGATTTTGAAACTGAAAAGTAACTTTCTGTTCACAGCAAGCTAGGTGAAGGACGGCTTTCACACTCATTTATCTCTCAGAAGAGAGCATGTGGAGAGACGTTCGTTCATCTAGCACAAAGGGAACGGGTTGCAGGAGAAACTTTTACTCTGGTATTTCTGTCTGTTTCCTAGGCCGGTTTGAAGTTCCTGCAGTTTTCACTGTAAAACAGAATTGGAGCTCGTACCTCCCCATATATATGTATGGAGTGGAGTTTGCAACTGAAAAGAAACTTTGTTTTCCCAACAAGCTATGTGAAGGACGGCTTTAACACACAATTATCTCTCAGAACTGAGCATGTGGAGAGACGTTAGTTCATCTAGCAAAAAAGGAACGGGTTGCAGGAGAAACTTTTACCCTGGATTCTCAGTCTGTTTCCTAGTGCTGGTTTGAAATTACTGCAGTTTTCACTGTAAAACCGGGTTGGAGCTCGTACCTCCCCATATATATGTATGGAGTGGAGTTTGCAACTGAAAAGAAACTTTGTGTTCCCAACAAGCTAGGTGAAGGACGGCTTTCACAAACACTTATCTCTCAGAAATGAGCATGTGGAGAGACGTTCGTTCATCTAGAACAAAGGGAACGGGTTGCAGGATAATCTTTTACTCTGGTTTCTCAGTCTGTTTCCTAATGCCGATTTCAAGTTACTGCAGTTTTCACTGAAAAACCGATTTGGAGCTCGTACCTCCCCGTATATATGTATGGAGTGGAGTTTGCATCTGAAAAGAAATTTTGTGTTCCCAAAAAGCTAGGTGAAGGGCAGCTTTCACACACACATCTCTCAGAACTGAGCATTTGGAGAGACGTTCGTTCATCTAGCACAAAATAACGGGTTGCAGGAGAAACTTTTACTCTGGTTTCTCAGTCTGTTTCCTAGTGCCGGTTTGAAGTTACTGCATTTTTCACTGTAAAAGCGTGTTGGAGCTAGTACCTCCCCATATATATATATGGTGTGGAGTTGGCCAGTGAAAAGAAACTTTGTGTTCCGAACAAGTTAGGTGAAGGACGGCTTTCACACACACTTATCTCTCAGAACTGAGCATGTGGAGAGACGTTCGTTCATCTAGCACAAAAGGAATGGGTTGAAGGATAATTTTTACTCTGTTTTCTCAGTCTGTTTCCTAATGCCGTTTCCAAGTTACTTCAGTTTTCACTGTAAAACCGAGTTGGAGCTCGTACTTCCCCATAAATATGTATGGATTGGAGTTTGCAACTGAAAATAAACTTTGTTTTCCCAACAAGCTATGTGAAGGGCGGCTTTCACACACACTTTTCTCTCAGAAGTGAGCCTGTGGAGAGACGTTCGTTCATCTAGCACAAAAGGAACTGGTTTCAGGAGAAACTTTTACCCTGGATTCTCAGTCTGTTTCTAGTGCAGGTTTGAAGTTACTGCAGTTTTCACGGTAAAACCGGTTTGGAGCTCGTACTTCCCCATATATATGTATGGAGTGAATTTTGCAACTGAAAAGAAACTTTGTGTTCCCAACAAGCTAGATGAAAAACGGCTTTCACACACACTTTTCTCTCTGAACTGAGCATTTCAGAGACTTTCGTTCATCTAGCACAAAAGTAACAGTTTGCAGGAGAAACATTTACTGTGGTATCTCAGTCTGATTCGTAGTGCCGGTTTGAAGTTACTACAATTTTCACTGTAAAACCGTGTTGGAGCTAGTACCTCCCCATATATACATATCGTGTGGAGTTTGCAACTGAAAAGAAACTTTGTGTTCACAACAAGCTAGGTGAAGGACGGTTTTCACACACACTTATCTCTCAGAAGTGAGCATGTGGAGAGACGTTCGTTCATCTAGCACAAAGGGAACGGGTTGCAGGAGAAACTTTTACTCTGGTATTTCTGTCTGTTTCCTAGTGCCGGTTTGAAGATCCAGCAGTTTTCACTGTAAAACCGCGTTGGAGCTAGTAAATCCCCATATATATGTATGGTGTGGAGTTTGCAACTGAAAAGAAACTTTGTGTTCCCAACAAGCTAGGTGAACTGCAGCTTTCACACACACTTATCTCTCAGAACTGAGCATGTGGAGAGACGTTCGTTCATCTAGCACAAAAGAACAGGTTGCAGGTGAAACTTTTACTCTGGTTTCTCAGTCTGTTTCCTACTTCCGGTTTGAAGTTCCTGCAGTTTTCACTGTAAAACCGGGTTGGAGCTCGTACCTCCCCATATATATATATGGAGTTGAGTTTGCAACTGAAAAGAAACTTTGTGTTCCCAACAAGCTAGGTGAAGGACGGCTTTCACACACACTTATCTATCAGAACTGAGCATGTGGAGAGACGTTCTTTCATCTAGCACAAACAGAACGAGTGGAAGGATAACCTTTTACTCTGGTTTCTCAGTTTGTTTCCTACTTCCGGTTTGAAGTTCCTGCAGTTTTCACTGTAAAACCGGGTTGGAGCTCGTACCTCCCCATATATATTTATGGAGTGTAGTTTGCAACTGAAAAGAAACTTTGTGATCACAACAAGCTAGGTGAAGGACGGCTTTCACACACACTTATCTCTCAGAACTGAGCATGTGGAGAGACGTTCGTTCATCTAGCACAAAAGAAACGGGTTGCTGGGAAACTTGTACCCTGGATTATCAGTCTGTTTCCTAGTGCTGTTTTGAAGTTACTGCCGTTTTCAATGTAAAACCGTGTTGGACCTTGTACCTCCCCATATATATGTATGGATTGGATTTTGAAACTGAAAAGTAACTTTATGTTCACAACAAGCTAGGTGAAGGACGGCTTTCACACTCATTTATCTCTCAGAAGAGAGCATGTGGAGAGACGTTCGTTCATCTAGCACAAAGGGAACGGTTTGCAGGAGAAACTTTTACTCTGGTAATTCTGTCTGTTTCCAAGGCCGGTTTGAAGTTCCTGCAGTTTTCACTGTAAAACAGAATTGGAGCTCGTACCTCCCCATATATATGTATGGAGTGTAGTTTGCAACTGAAAAGAAACTTTGTTTTCCCAACAAGCTATGTGAAGGACGTCTTTAACACACAAATATCTCTCAGGACTGAGCATGTGGAGAGACGTTAGTTCATCTAGCAAAAAAGGAACGGGTTGCAAGAGAAACTTTTACCCTGGATTCTCAGTCTGTTTCCTAGTGCTGGTTTGAAATTACTGCAGTTTTCACTGTAAAAGCGGGTTGGTGCTCGTACCTCCCCATATATATGTATGGAGTGGAGTTTGCAACTGAAAAGAAACTTTGTGTTCCCAACAAGCTAGGTGAAGGACGGCTTTCACAAACACTTATCTCTCAGAAATGAGCATGTGGAGAGACGTTCGTTCATCTAGAACAATGGGAACGGGTTGCAGGATAATCTTTTACTCTGGTTTCTCAGTCTGTTTCCTAATGCCGGTTTCAAGTTACTGCAGTTTTCACTGAAAAACCGATTTGGAGCTCGTACCTCCCCGTATATATGTATGGAGTGGAGTTTGCTTCTGAAAAGAAATTTTGTGTTCCCAAAAAGCTAGGTGAAGGGCAGCTTTCACACACACATCTCTCAGAACTGAACATTTGGAGAGACGTTCGTTCATCTAGCACAAAATAACGGGTTGCAGGAGAAACTTTTACTCTGGTTTCTCAGTCTGTTTCCTAGTGCCGGTTTGAAGTTACTGCAGTTTTCACTGTAAAAGCGTGTTGGAGCTAGTACCTCCCCATATATATATATGGTGTGGAGTTGGCCAGTGAAAAGAAACTTTGTGTTCCGAACAAGTTAGGTGAAGGACGGCTTTCACACACACTTATCTCTCAGAACTGAGCATGTGGAGAGACGTTCGTTCATCTAGCACAAAAGGAACGGGTTGAAGGATAATTTTTACTCTGGTTTCTCAGTCTGTTTCCTAATGCCGTTTCCAAGTTACTTCAGTTTTCACTGTAAAACCGAGTTGGAGCTCGTACTTCCCCATATATATGTATGGATTGGAGTTTGCAACTGAAAAGAAACTTTGTGTTCCCAACAAGCTATGTGAAGGGCGGCTTTCACACACACTTTTCTCTCAGAAGTGAGCATGTGGAGAGACGTTCGTTCATCTAGCACAAAAGGAACTGGTTTCAGGAGAAACTTTTACCCTGGATTCTCAGTCTGTTTCCTAGTGCAGGTTTGAAGTTACTGCAGTTTTCACTGTAAAACCGGTTTGGAGCTCGTACTTCCCCATATATATGTATGGAGTGAATTTTGCAACTGAAAAGAAACTTTGTGTTCCCAACAAGCTAGATGAAAAACGGCTTTCACACACACTTTTCTCTCTGAACTGAGCATTTCAGAGACTTTCGTTCATCTAGCACAAAAGTAACAGTTTGCAGGAGAAACATTTACTGTGGTATCTCAGTCTGATTCGTAGTGCCGGTTTGAAGTTACTAAATTTTCACTGTAAAACCGTGTTGGAGCTAGTACCTCCCCATATATACATATCGTGTGGAGTTTGCAACTGAAAAGAAACTTTGTGTTCACAACAAGCTAGGTGAAGGACGGTTTTCACACACACTTATCTCTCAGAAGTGAGCATGTGGAGAGACGTTCGTTCATCTAGCACAAAGGGAACGGGTTGCAGGAGAAACTTTTACTCTGGTATTTCTGTCTGTTTCCTAGTGCCGGTTTGAAGATCCAGCAGTTTTCACTGTAAAACCGCGTTGGAGCTAGTAAATCCCCATATATATGTATGGTGTGGAGTTTGCAACTGAAAAGAAAATTTGTGTTCCCAACAAGCTAGGTGAACTGCAGCTTTCACACACACATCTCTCAGAACTGAGCATGTGGAGAGACGTTCGTTCATCTAGCACAAAAGAACGGGTTGCAGGAGAAACTTTTACTCTGGTTTCTCAGTCTGTTTCCTAATTCCGGTTTGAAGTTCCTGCAGTTTTCACTGTAAAACCGGGTTGGAGCTCGTACCTCCCCTTATATATTTATGGAGTGTAGTTTGCAACTGAAAAGAAACTTTGTGATCACAACAAGCTAGGTGAAGGACGGCTTTCACACACACTTATCTATCAGAACTGAGCATGTGGAGAGACGTTCTTTCATCTAGCACAAACAGAACGAGTGGAAGGATAACCTTTTACTCTGGTTTCTCAGTCTGTTTCCTAATGACGGTTTCAAGTTACTGCAGTTTTCACTGTAAAACCGGGTTGGAGCTCGTACCTCCCCATATATATATATGGAGTGGAGTTTGCAACTGGAAAGTAACTTTGTGTTCCCAACAAGCTAGGTGAAGGACAGCTTTCACACACACATCTCTCAGAACTGAGCATGTGGAGAGAAGTTCGTTCATCTAGCACAAAAGAACGGGTTGCAGGAGAAACTTTTACTCTGGTTTCTCAGTCTGTTTCCTATTGCCTGTTTGTTGTTCCTGCAGTTTCACTGTAAAACAGTGTTGGAGCTAGTACCTCCCCATATATATGTATGGAGTGGAGTTTGCAACTGAAAAGAAACTTTGTGTTCCCAACAAGATAGGTGAAAGACGGGTTTCACACACACTTATCTCTCAGAACTGAGCATGTGGAGAGACGTTCGTTCATCTCGCACAAAAAGTACGGGTTGCAGGAGAAATATTTACCCTGGATTCTCAGTGTGTTTCTTAGTGCTTGTTTGAAGTTACTGCAGTTTTCACTGAAAAACCGGGTTGGAGCTCGTACCTCCCCATATATATTTATGGAGTGGAGTTTGCAACTGAAAAGAAACTTTGTGATCCCAGCAAGCTAGGTGAAGGACGGCTTTCACACACACTTATCTATCAGAATTGAGCATGTGGAGAGACGTTCGTTCATCTAGCACAAAAGGAACGGTTTGAAGGATAATCTTTTACTCTGGTTTCTCAGTCTGTTTCCTAATGCCGGTTTCAAGTTACTGCAGTTTTCACTGTAAAACCGAGTTGGAGCTCGTACCTCCCCATATATATGTATGGATTGGATTTTGCAACTGAAAAGAATCTTTGTGTTCCCAACAAGCTAGGTGAAGGACGGCTTTCACACACACTTATCTCTCAGAAATTAGTATGTGGAGAGACTTTTGTTCATCTAACACAAAGGGAACGGGTTTGCAGGAGAAACTTTTACTGTGGTTTCTCAGTCTGTTTCCTAGTGCCGGTTTGAAGTTCCTAAAATTTTCACTGTAAAACCGCGTTGGAGCTAGTACCTCCCCATATATCTGTAAGGTGTGGAGTTTGCAACTGAAAGGAAACTTTGTGTTCCCAACAAGCTAGGTGAAAGACGGGTTTCACACACACTTATCTCTCAGAACTGAGCATGTGGAGAGAATTACGTTCATCTAGCACAAAGGGAACAAGCTGAAGGAGAAACATTTACTGTGGTTTCTCAGTCTGTTTCCTAGTGCCGGTTTGAAGTTCCTACAATTTTCACTGTAAAACTGCGTTGGAGCTTGTACCTTCCCATATATATATATGGTGTGGAGTTTGCAACTGAAAAGAATTTTTGTGTTCCCAACAAGCTATGTGAAGGACAGCTTTCACACACATATCTCTCAGGACTGAACATGTGGAGAGACGTTCGTTCATCTAGCACAAAACAACGGTTTGCAGGAGAAACTTTTACTCTGGTTTCTCAGTCTGTTTCCTAGTGCCGGTTTGAAGTTCCTGCAGTTTTCACTGTAAAACATTGTTGGAGCTAGTACCTCCCCATATATATATATGGAGTGGAGTTTGCTAGTGAAAAGAAACTTTGTTTTCCCAACAAGCTAGGTGAAGGACGGCTTTCACACACACTTATCTCTCAAAACTGAGCATGTGGAGAGCCTTTCGTTCATCTAGCACAAAGGGAACTGGTTGCAGGAGAAACTTTTACCCTGGATTCTCAGTCTGTTTCCTAGTGGTGGTTTGAAATTACTGCAGTTTTCACTGTAAAACCGATTTGGAGTTCGTACTTCCCCATATAAATATATGGAGTGGATTTTGCAACTGAAATAAACTTTCTGTTCCCAACAAGCTATGTGAAGGACGGCTTTCACACACACTTATCTCTCAGAATTGAGCATGTGGAGAGACTTTCGTTCATCTAGCACAAAGGGAACGGTTTGCAGGGGAAACTTTTACTCTGGTATCTCTCTGTTTCCTAGTGGTGGTTTGAAATTACTGCAGTTTTCACTGTAAAACCGAGTTGTAGCTCGTACCTCCCCATATATAAGTATGCAGTGGAGTTTGCAACAGAAAAGAAACTTTGTGTTCCAAACAAGCTATGTGAAGGACGGCTTTCACACACACTTATCTCTCAGAACTGAGCAGGTGGAAAGACGTTCGTTCATCTAGCACAACAGGAACGGGTTGCAGGAGAAACTTTTACCCTGGATTCTCAGTCTGTTTCCTAGTGCTGTTTTGAAGTTACTGCAATTTTCACTGTAAAATCGGGTTGGAGCTCGTACTTTCCCATATAAATGTATGGAGTGGATTTTGCAACTGAAAAGAAAATTTTTGTTCCCAATATGCTAGATGAAGGACGGCTTTCACACACACTTATCTCTCAGAACTGAGCATGTGGAGAGACTTTCGTTCATCTAGCACAAAGGAACGGGTTGCAGGAGAAACTTTTACTCTGGTATCTCTGTCTGTTTTCTAGTGCCGTTTTTAAGTTCCTACAGTTTTCACTATAAAACAGAATTGGAGCTCGTACCTCCCCATATATATGTATGCAGTGGAGTTTCACCTGAAAAGAAACTTTGTTTTCCCAACAAGCTAGGTGAAGGACTGCTTTCATACACAATTATCTCTGATAACTGAGCATGTGGAGAGACTTTCGTTCATCTAACACAAAAGGAACGGTTTGCAGGAGAAACTTTTACCCTGGAATCTCAGTCTGTTCCTAGTGGTGGTTTGAAGTTACGAAAGATTTCACTGTAAAACCGGCTTCGAGCTCGTACCTCCCCATATATATTTATGGAGTGGATTTGCAACTGAAAAGGAACTTTGTGTTCCCAACAAGCTTGGTGAAGGATGGCTTTCACACACACTTATCTCTCAGAAGTGAGAATGTGGAGAGACGTTCGTTCATCTAGCACAAAGGGAACAAGCTGAAGGAGAAACATTTACTGTGGTTTCTCAGTCTGTTTCCTAGTGCCGGTTTGAAGTTCCTACAATTTTCACTGTAAAACCGGGTTGGAGCTCGTACCTCCCCATATATATTTATGGATTGGAGTTTGCAACTGAAAAGAAACTTTGTGTTCCCAACAAGCTAGGTGAAGGACGGCTTTCACACACATATCTCTCAGGACTGAGCATGTGGAGAGACGTTCGATTCATCTATCACAAAGAACGAGTTGCAGGAGAACTTTTACTCTGGTTTCTCAGACTGTTTCCTAGTGCCGGTTTGAAGTTCCTGCAGTTTTCACTGTAAAACCGGGTTGGAGCTCGTACCCTCCCATATATATTTATGGATTGGAGTTTGCAACTGAAAAGAAACTTTGTGTTCCCAACAAGCTAGGTGAAGGACGGCTTTCACACACAATTATCTATCAGAACTGAGCATGTGGAGAGACGATCGTTCATCTAGCACAAACAGGAACGGTTTGAAGTATAACTTTTACTCTGGTTTCTCAGTCTGTTTCCTAATGCCGGTTTGAAGTTACTGCAGTTTTCACTGTAAAACCGAGTTGGAGCTCGTACCTCCCCATATATATGTATGCAGTGGAGTTTGCAACTGAAAAGTAACTTTGTGTTCCCAACAAGCTAGGTGAAGGACGGCTTTCACACACACTTATCTCTCAGAACTGAGCATGTGGAGAGACTTTCGTTCATCTAGCACAAAAGGGAACGGTTGCAGGAGAAACATTTACTGTGGTTTCTCAGTCTGTTTCCTAGTGCCGGTTTGAAGTTCCTCAATTTTCACTGTAAAACTGCGTTGGAGCTTGTACCTTCCCATATATAATATATGGTGTGGAGTTTGCAACTGAAAAGAATTTTTGTGTTCCCAACAAGCTAGGTGAAAGGACAGCTTTTCACACACACTATCTCTCAAAACTGAGCATGTGGAGAGCCTTTCGTTCATCTAGCACAAAGGAACGGGTTTGCAGGAGAAACTTTTACTCTGGTATCTCCTGTATCTTTTCCTAGTGCCGGTTTGAAGTTCCTGCAGTTTTCACTGTAAAACAGTATGGAGCTCGTACCCCCCATATATATGTATGGAGTCGAGTGTGCAAGTGAAAAGAAACTTTGTGTTCCCAACAAGCTAGGTGAAGGACGGCTTTCACACACAATTATCTCTGCAGTACTGAGCGTGTGGAGAGACGTTCGTTCATTCTAGCACAAAGGGAACGGTTGCAGGAGAACACTTTACTTGGTTTTTTCAGTCTGTTTCCAGTGCCTGATTATAGTTCCTGCAGTTTTCACTGTAAAACCGAGTTGGAGCTCGAACTTCCCCACTATATATATATGGAGTTGAGTTTGCAACTGAAAAGAAACTTTGTGTTCCCAACAAGCTATGTGAAGGACAGCTTTCACACACAACTTATCTCTCAGAACTGAGCATGTGGAGAGACGTTCGTTCATCTAGCCACAAAGGGAACAGGTTGCCAGGAGAAACTTTTACTCTGGTTTATCAGTCTGTTTCCTAGTGCCGCGTTTTTGTTTCTGCAGGTTTTCACTTGTAAAACCGCGTTGGAGCTAGTAATCCCCATATATATGTTTGGTGTGGAGTTTGCAACTGAAAAGAAACTTTGTGTTACCAACAAGCTATGTGAAGGACAGCTTTCACACACAATTATCTTCTCAGAAACTGAGCATGTTGAGAGACGTTCGCTTCATCTAGAAAAAAGAGAACGGGTTGCAGGAGAAACATTTACTCTGGTTTCTCAGTCTGTTTCCTAATGCCGGTTTGAAGTTCCTGCAGTTTTCACTGTAAAACCGCGTTGGAGCTAGTAAATCCCCATATATATGTATGGTGTGGAGTTTGCAACTGAAAGGAAACTTTGTGTTCCCAACAAGCTATGTGAAGGACAGCTTTCACACACAAATATCTCTGAGAACTGAGCATGTGGAGAGACGTTCGTTCTTCTAGCACAAAAGGAACGGGTTGCAGGAGAAATTTTTAACCTGGATTCTCAGTCTGTTTTCTAGTGGTGGTTTGAAGTTACTGCAGTTTTCACTGTAAAATCGATTTGGTGCTCGTACTTATCCATATATATGTATGGAGTGGATTTTGCAACTGAAAAGAAACTTTTTGTTCCCAACAAGCTAGGTGAAGGACGGCTTTCACACACACTTATCTCTCAGAAGTGAGCATGTGGAGAGACGTTCGTTCATCTTGCACAAATTGAACGGGTTGCAGGGGAAACTTTTACTCTGGTATCTCTGTCTGTTTCCTAGTGCCGGTTTGAAGTTCCTGCAGTTTTCACTGTTAAACAGAATTGGAGCTCGTACCTCCTCATATGTATGTATGGAGTGGAGTTTGCAACTGAAAAGAAACTTTGTGTTCCCAACAAGCTAGGTGAAGGACGGCTTTCACACACAATTTCTCTAAGAACTGAGCATGTGGAGGGACATTCGTTCATCTAACACAAAGGGAACGGTTTTCAGGGGAAACTTTTACTGTGGTTTCTCAGTCTGTTTCCTAGTGCCGGTTTGAAGTTCATACAATTTTCACTGTAACCCGCGTTGGAGCTTGTACATCCCCATATATATATATGGTGTGGAGTTTGCAACTGAAAAGAAACTTTGTGTTCCCAAAAAGCTATGTGAAGGACAGTTTTCACACACTCATCTCTCAGAAATGAGCATGTGGAGAGAAGTTCGTTCATCTAGCACAAAAGAACGGGTTGCAGGATAAACTTTTACTCTGGTTTCTCAGTCTGTTTCCTATTGCCTGTTTGTAGTTCCTGCAGTTTTCACTGTAAAATCGTGTGGAGTTAGTACCTATCAATATATATGTATGGAGTGGAGTTTGCAACTGAAAAGAAACTTTGTGTTCCCAACAAGCTAGTTGAAGGACGGCTTTCACACACACTTTTCTCTCAGAAGTGAGCATGTGGAGAGACGTTCGTTCATCTTGCACAAAGGGAATGGGTTGCATTATAAACTATTACTCTGGTATCTCTGTCTCTTTCCTAGTGCCGTCTTGAAGTTCCTGCAGTTTTCACTGTAAAGCAGAACTGGTGCTCCTACCTCCCCTTATATATGTATGGAGTGGAGTTTGCAACTGAAAAGAAACTTTGTGTTCCCAACAAGCTAAATGAAGGACGGCATTCAGACCCAATTATCTCTCAGAACTGAGCATGTGGAGAGACGTTCGTTCATCTAGCACAAAGGGAACAGGTTGCAGGAGAAACTTTTACTCTTGTTTCTCAGT